>NW_027152452.1:0-159472 GCF_040937935.1 Hyperolius riggenbachi | reverse complement strand
GCCTCTCAAACTCTCACAACTGCTTGTTGCTGCCTGGTAGCTGCTCACTGCTGCCTGGCAACTGCTTGCTGAGCACACAGCTCAACAGTTCGTGGAAAAGAGGCCTAAGTTTGGCCTAGTGAAGTGTATGTAGTAAAATTCAATTAGTCAATTTTCAAGCTGCATATCTGCATACAAAATTTGCATAATCCTGCATCAACTTGGAAATGTTTGCATCTCATTGTCCATCCCTATTTAGTAAATACCACACTAGGGCCTCTTTTCCATAAACTGTTGAGCTGTGTGCTCAGCAAGCAGTTGCCAGGCAGCAATGAGCAATGAGCAGTTACCAGGCAGCGTCAAGCAGTTACTAGGCAGCAGTGTGCAGTTGTGAGAGTTTGAGAGGCATTTCACTGCCTAGAAACAGTTCGTGGAAAAGAGGCTTAGAGGAAGCCAGGAGTGGGCAGAATGTAGTTAGCTCTACGGAACATACTTCAAATACATCTTCATGGACCATGCAGTATAGACATTCCAAAAGAAATGACAGCAGTTAAAGGCAAGTTGAATTACCTCTGAGAACATCTATGTACATAGATGTACACAAATAATTGTGTGAGGTACGTTTTAACCACTTAAAGAGAACCAGAGACGAAGTACCCGCATGTATTTTACCTTATAAATCAGTGGGAACATGACAGTAAACACCTAATCTGCTCTTTGTTTCATTGTTCTATGTTTAATCTGACTGTTATCACCTCTGATAAGAAACCCCGACTGAGCATTCAGTCTGGCTTTGCTATGGAATGATTATAGCTGAGTCTGTCTTCTCTGGTGTCTTTTCAAGCCCAAGCCTGCCCCCTTGTGGCTCTGCTATAATGACTCAGCAATAATCATTCCCGGCAAAGCTAGACTGAATACTCAGTCCGGCTTTCTTATCACAGCTGATAACAGACACTTTTAGCAGTGAGGATGAAACTGAGAGCAGGGTAGGTGTTTTCTCTAATGTTCCCACTGATATATATGGTAAAATACATGAGGGTGCTTCGTCTCTGGTTCACTTTAAGTACCAGCGGTCTCTGCCCCCATAAAGACCAGATACCGCTGGTACAAAAATGACGGAATCCCGATGAATCGCCGCGCGTACCTGCTGCTGCAACTGCCATCATCGCCGCACGCCGGGATCCTCAGGACATAGTCATGTGAGCTGGTCAGGAGCCGCTTTCATTAGAACCTGACCGTGTCTATCAATGTAAGCCAATGGGAGCGGCTTACATTGATAGACACGGCCAGGAGCCAATGAAATCGGCTCCTGACCAGCTCACATGGCTCTGCTGTCATAGAGCCAGGCAGAGCCTGTGAGCTGCGGCGAGAAACGTCGGTTTGAGTGGCACGAACGGCGGGGAGCGACGGAAACGGCGCTGCGGACGGTGATTGAAATCTATGCCCTGCCAGCCATGAGCCCACCAAAACAGGGCGTAGATTTTAATCACTGCGGTCCGAAAGTAGTTAAGTAAATTTACTTAGTGGTCCATACTATTATTAATAATCACAGCTACTAAGAATAAAACCAAAATGTAGAAAAAGATGGAGTTTTCTGAATAGCTGATCAGTGCAGTAAAAGTAAATTGTTTGTAGAATCTGCTGACATGTGGCAGGTGTTCAGTAGCAGGACAGATCTGCTTAGAAACCATATGGCAGTTTGTCAGTTTTGACATCTATGAAGCAATCAGTGTGCTCATTTATTTGAATTGTTTTGGGGTGTTTTTACAGGTGTTTATATTATCAGATGCCTGTGCTGATAATTTTTTTCTGTTGACCTGCATGACCTTGTGACATGTATTCATTATGCCCAAACAGAACAATAGGATAAACATTATGGTTTGCATCATACAGATGAATACATGTAATTCCAAAACTGGGGCATTGACACTGAATTATAGTTTGCAATGTTGATGAGAATGCCTATAAGGTCCTAAAACAGGAGGAGACCGAGGCTGCACTAAGCAAATATAAGGAGTGCAATAAAAATTGTAAAAAAGAAATTAGGCTGGCAAAGATCGAAGCTGAAAATCAAATCGCTAGGGATATCAAATCTAACCCAAAAAAGTTTTACAAGTACATCAACACTAAAAAAAGAAAGGTTGACTGTATAGGAAACCTAAAGGATGAGGGTGGGAACTCAATGGTGGATGACCAAGGTAAGGCAGAGTTATTAAATGCTTTCTTTGCTTCTGTCTTCACAAAGGAAACAACACTGTTGCAAATTACAGAGGCAGAAGAGTCTCAATCTTCTAACTGTAATATTAAATACCTAACGCAGGAAGAAGTGAAGGCAAGACTAAATAAATTAAAAATAGACAAGGCACCTGGCCCGGATGGCATGCATCCTCGGGTCCTAAGGGAATTAAGTTCAGTTATAGATAAACCCCTTTATCTTGTGACCCTCTTTCAACTGGCAAAGTCCCAGTGGATTGGCGTACAGTCCACGTTTTCACATTATTTAAGAAGGGCAAAAAATCAGATCCAGGAAATTATAGACCTGTAAGCTTAACAGCAGTTGTATGCAAACTATTTGAGGGGTTACTAAGAGATACTATACATGCCTTTATAGTAGAAAATAATCTTATTTCTCAGCATCAACATGGGTTTACTAAAGACAGGTCCTGTTTGACTAACATGCTCAGCTTTCATGAGGTAGTAAATGCTAATATGGATATTAGGAATGCTGTAGATGTGATATACTTGGACTTTGCAAAGGCCTTCGACACTGTTCCCCACAAAAGTCTGGTGCAAAAGTTGAGGATGCAAGGACTGGGGAAGAGTCTGTGTGCATGGATAGGGAACTGGCTAATGGACAGAAAACAAAGCGTTGTGGTCAATGGAGCGTACTCAAAATGGGAGACTGTTAGCAGTGCAGTCCCACAGGGGTCTGTACTGGGTCCAGTGCTCTTCAATTTATTTATTAATGACCTAGTAGATGCAGTAGTGAGCAATGTTGCTATTTTTGCAGATGATACAAAATTGTGCAGAATCATCAACTCTCAGGAAGATAGTGTCATATTGCAACAGGATCTGGATAGGATGGCTATATGGGCACATACATGGCAGATGAAATTCAATGTTGAAAAATGTAAAGTCATGCATTTTGGTCATACCAATGGTCTAGCACCATACAAAATAAATGGGATACAGTTGGGGACATCAAACTTGGAGAAGGACTTAGGAGTACTCATCGACAACAAGTTAAATAATCGTACTCAATGCCAAGCCGCTGCAGCTAAAGCTAACAAAATTTTGGGATGCATTAAAAGGGAAATAAAAACTTGAGATGCTAGCATAATATTGCCCCTGTTTAACTCTCTAGTAAGGCCGCATCTGAAATATGGAATTCAGTTCTGGGCACCACATTACAAAAAAGATATTGCAGTTTTAGAGCAGGTGCAGAGACGAGCAACAAAATTGATACGTGGGATGGAAGGTCTCGCTTACCCAAAAAAAGGTTAGATAAACTGGGTTTATTTAGTCTAGAGAAAAGACGCCTTAGTGGAGATCTAATTAACATGTGTAAATACATCAGAGGGCAATATAATAGCTTGGCGGATGAGCTTTTTGTCCCTAGGCCTTCTCAAAGGACTAGAGGACATGATCTGCACATGGAGGAAAAACATTTTAGCCATTTATTTAGGAAAGGGTTCTTTACAGTAAGAATGATTAAGATGTGAAATGCATTGCCACAGGAAGTCGTTATGGCAAACTCTATACCTGCATTTAAAGGGGGCTTAGATGCTTTCCTTGCGTTGAAAGACATCCATGGCTACAATTACTAGGTAATGCCTAATGATGTTGATCCAGGGATTTTTATCTGATTGCCATCTGGAGTCGGGAAGAAATTTTTCCCTTTTGGGGCTAATTGGACCATGCCTTGTAAGGGTTTTTTCGCCTTCCTCTGGATCAACAGGGATATGTGAGGGAGCAGGCTGGAGTTGTACTTTGTACTGGTTGAACTCGATGGACGTATGTCTTTTTTCAACCAAAATAACTATGTAACTATGAGAACATATCTCAATATTTTAAAATTATTGCGCATATCTAGCCCACATACCAATGGATCTCAGACTGCACTAATACTAAATATGACTGTATGTTCTATTTCACAATAATTCCTGCCCTACATCTTCCTTGTCTTCCCCAAGCAATGTACAAATTACTGGTTCTGTACAGTTTGGGATTATTACTTTACACCATGGATTTGTACATGTAGCATATTGTGTGTAAAAACATGGACTGCTTATTGTTTGTAGTCTTTCTCAAGCATTGCACTAATTACTGATCTTGAACAGTTTGGGATCATTATTACTGTGTGATGGCTTTATACATGTAGTGTATTGTCTGTAAATACTGTATACAAACTGCTTACAGTGGTGCTCATCAGAGCTAGGATATCCGAGATACTCGGATATCTTAGCTCTTTTTTCACTATTCGAGCTCGAATACCGAGCTCGAATAGTATTAGCTATCCGGGCTGTGCTATCCGAGCGCACTCGGATAGCAAGCAGCTATCCGGAGATATCCTAGCTATCCGAGCTCGGATAGCGTCACCAGCTCGGATAGCGTCACGTCTGACGTCACCTCGAGTCCTCACAAGCGAATCAGAGGGCTCCCAGCCCTCTGACTGCAGCCAATCACAGAGGGGGAGCCTGGCCAAGCCCCACTCTATAAATAGCGGACTCCATGTTGCCTCACTCGTCCTGCTTGCGACTTACTGACTGATTGTACTGAGAGACTGTTCCATTGCTTTTTGTCTGTGTGCAAGTGCATGAATTGTGTTCTAAACCAAGCGTTTTTACACTCCAACACTTGATATTCAACTGTATTGCTTTGTATTGTAGATAGATTGTATTTTAGGCAGTTTAGTTTGTGTGATTATTGACTAGGGAGGGAGACTGTCACTGGTACTGCTGCAGCTGCAGCCAGCAGCTAGGCCCTGTGCCTAGGCAAGGCAGCCTGCCCTGCTCTGTGCTCTAGTCTCTAGTCTCTAGTTACCTGTGCTCTCACCTGTCCTACTCTACTGTACTACTTCTGTGTCAGATAGATTTGTACTATTTTGTAGTTAGCAAGGCCCAGCTTTACTGCTATACCTGTCCTGTATCTGCTCTCTGTAATCTAGTCACACCTGTTCTATTATTTAGCTAGATTCTTCTATTGTTTAGTGAGTATTGTAGTGTACTCTAGTCTGTGTATAGGGACCGTCCGTCACCGCGTTACCTAGGGTCTTTGTGTGCGCAGTGCATGTCTGCGCTGTCCGCACCCTCTTGTTAGTGCTACACCCGTCCTATTGTTTATATTACTTCTATTGTGTATTCGCTAACTTGTACTGTACTGTAGTCTGTGTATAGGGACACCGTCAGTCAGCGTCAGCTAGGGACTTTGTGTGCGCAGTGCACGTCTGCGCTGTTCGCACCATCTCGTTAGTGCTACCCCCATCCTATTGTTTATATTACTTCTATTGTGTATTCGCTAACTTGTACTGTAGTCTGTGTATAGGGACTCTGTCAGTCAGTGTCAGCTAGGGTCTTTGTGTGCGCAGTGCACGTCTGCGCTGTCCTCACCCTCTCGTTAGTGCTACACCCGTCCTATTGTTTATATTACTTCTATTGTGTATTTGCTGACTTGTACTGTTCTGTAGTCTGTGTATAGGGACACCGTCAGTCAGCGTCAGCTAGGGTCTTTGTGTGTGCAGTGCACGTCTGCGATGTCCGCACCCTCTCGTTAGTGCTACACCCGTCCTATTGTTTATATTACTTCTATTGTGTATTCGCTGACTTGTACTGTACTGTAGTCTGTGTATAGGGACACCGTCAGTCAGCGAGCGTCAGCTAGGGTCTTTGTGTGCGCGCTGCGCACTCTCTCGTTAGCGCTACACCGATCTCTGCTGTAGAGTACACCTGTCCGTCACCTCACACACCCACCACCACCACCAGTCCCACCCCATTAAAGTACCCCACTTGTCCCACCCGCCTTTACATACATAACTTTTTTTTTTCATTTGTATAATATTAAAAATATACGATGTCTTGCACTGGCAGCCACGGTTTGGGCAGGGACAGCAAGGGCATCGGCAAGAGAGGAGGTTGTGGGCGTGGCAGCCGAGCCACCACCACCACCATGCGCAGTTCTGCGTCTGCACCAGTGGCTATTCCGCCATTAGCTACTGGCCGTAGACGCTTTGGCCGCCCAACAGCTGGGAGTCACGCTGCAGAGACGCAGCAGCAGCGTGTGGCGCAGATGTTCCTCCCACCGCCAGGTCGTAGCCGTCCTATTGAGGAGAAGGACGCAGACACTGTGGTGGAACTGATGGTGGATGAGCAGGCCACCATTAGCTCTGGAACCGAGTCCTCTACCCCCGCCACCACTCCTTTTCGCAAGAACAGCAGCAGCCGCCCAGCACTGCCTGGGAAGGAGGAGGAGGAGTGCAGTTCTCCAGCCCCAGTGGGCAACACCAGCACCCTGTCACTCAGCACCTTCTTATCCCCAAGCACAGCTGGGCTATGGAGTGCTGTTGCGGCAGAATTGGCAATGGAGTAGGAAGAAATGCTGATGGGCACTTTGGGGGATGATGCTTTGGACAGTCAGACAGTGGTGACTGTCCCTCAGCCCATGCATGCAGAAGGGGAGTTTGTGGGGTCATCCCAGCAGGACATGTTTGTGGAGGGGGAGGATGATGATGACAGGGTGAAGGACAGAGACTGGACGGCAGATCCTAGGTATGTCATCAGCTCTGAGGAGGATGCGTCTGTGGGCCTTGCTAGAAGGATCAGCATCGCAGGCATTGGCAGGATCAGAAGTGGGCGTGGTATGCAGGCCACACAGGGTGCTGATCAGGAGGCGGAGAGTTCTGCCAGTGCCACCAGCCGCACCAAGAACACCCCCCTCCCCCCCTAACCACCACAGGGAGACCAGCGGCAGCAGCAGCACCTTCCAGCCGAAGGGGCAACTTCGCCTCCCCAATTTGGAATTTTTTCACCCTGCCATATGTGGAGTGCAAGTATGCCACCTGCAACCAGTGCCGCCAGCAGCTCAGCAGAGGGAAGGAGCCCTCTGCGTTTGGCACCACCTCTCTGGTGAACCATCTGGCAGGGAAACACTTCCATGAGCATGAGGAGTGCATGAAGTTGAAAGAAGCTGGCAGTGGCAGACCCGCCACCACTGCTAAGATGTCGGCAGCAGCCACCCGCCCTCCTCCACCTCCTCCAGCAGCACCAGCAGGAGTGCGTCAGAAATGCACTGCTCCTCCTCCCTCTGCAATTCCTGCCGCCGACACTGAGGCCTGTTCTGGCAGCCAGTCCTCAGTGGCCTCCTCTGCTCCCTCTAGTGAGTCCCGTGCCAGCAAAAGGCGTCGCCAGACCCTGCTCAGCGACACCTTCCAGGGGGTGGTCAGGGTTCTGCCTCCCAGCAGCCGTCGCGTGCGTCAGGTGAACGGCTTGCTGGCATGGGCCATGTGCTCCCAACTCCTGCCTTATTCCCTTGTTCAGGAGGGAAGCGACATGCGTGCGCTCCTGATGTGTGCAGCCCCCGATTGGCCAATCCCCAGCCGTCATTATTTTGCACACACGGCCATCCCTGCACTTCACTGCTCTGTGATGGCCAATGTCGGGAGAGGGCTGGAGCACGCGGTGGGTCAACGGGTCCACGTCACCATGGACTTGTGGAGCAGCCGGTTTGGGACAGGCCGCTATCTGTCCTTCACCGCGCATTGGGTCAGCTTGGTGGAAGGGGGTGAGGAGGGGGGAGCAGCATCGGGCACTGTCAGAGCAGCAGCAGCAGCAACAACGCAGTGGGTGGTGCCACCATGCAGGGTCAGCGGAATTGCAGCAGGTTCCTCTGATCCGCTTCCATCCTCCGGAACACCAGCCCAAACCCCCTTGCCTCAGCAGCAGCATGAAGCCCCGCCACTGCCAAGCGCTGCTGGAATTGGTCAGCCTGGGGAAGATCAAACTGATGGCGAACCATGTCCTGGCCAAACTCCGAGAGCAGGAGAGGAATTTGCTGACCCCCAGAGGCCTCAGAGTCGGAGAGGTGGTGTCCGACAATGGGGCAAACCTGGTTGCTGCCATCAACAAGGGAGACCTGACCTACATCCCCTGCCTGGCGCACGTCCTAAACCTGGTAGTCCAAAAGTTCCTGCGGACCTACCAGGGGATGGTCCGACTCCTTGAGGCGGCAAGAAAGGTTGTGCGTCATTTCCGGCACTCGCCTGCAGCCGTAGCGAGCCTGAAAGAGGTGCAGAAGGAGCTGCACCTGCCACAGCACCGGCTCATGATCGATGTTCCAACTCACTGGAACTCCACCCTGGCGATGTTGGAGCATCTGGTTGAACAGAGGCAGGCTGTCAGCCAATACGTTGCACAAGCAACAGTTGCCTCCCTCACTGCAACTGGGCGTGCCGCCACCAACCTCCCGTCCATCATCTCCACGGAGGACTGGGGGCACATGCAGCAGGTGTGCTCAGTCCTGGCACCCTTCCTGCAGGCCACCAACATGGTAAGCAGGGACCATGCAATGTTGTGCGAGTGGGTCCCCTTGGTGTGTGTGCTGGACAAGGCCCTGTATGCACTGCTGGAAGAGGGAGCGGCAGCCTTGGACCAGCAGGAGCTGCAGGCAGCTTCACAGGCCACCTCTGAGGAGGAGGGCTTGGAGTTGGTGGAGGTCCCTGACCTTGCTGCTGATGAGGGGGAGCAGCAGAGCGCAGCTGGAGTGGTGCGGGGGTGGAGAGAGGATGAGGTGGAGGAGGCAGAGGATGAGGAGGACAGCACTGTCGGCTCTGGGGCTGCTGATGATGTGCCAGCAGACGTGGCCAGACTCTTCCCAATGGCAGCGCACATGCTGAGGTGCCTGCGCAAGGACCCAAGGGTCTTCCAGATGAAGCAGAGGGAGGACATCTGGATCTGCATGATGCTGGACCCACGTCTGAAGGGGAAGCTCAGCCAGTTCCTGCCTGCAGGAGGAGACCGTGCGCAACAAATGAGGGATTTGCAGCTGTCCCTTGTTAAACGCTTGGAGGAAGCCTTCCCTCAGCCATCCACCCCCACTGTCCAGCCAGCACAGAGACAGCAGCAGGTGCCTGCATCCACCAGCAGCAAGCGTACGCGCACCACAGACCTGCTGTCTCTGACCAACGAGCTCTACATGAGTGTAGAGCTGCCAGGGACTGGAGAGGAGGTGCCTGCAGCAGCATCCTTCTCCAGTCACAGACAGCGCTTGACCCGCATGGTGGCTAACTACATGGGGTCCATCAGCGGGCTTGACAGCGTTGCCCCTGTTGATCCCATGGAGTATTGGGTCAAGCACCTGCCGATCTGGAGCGAGCTTGCGCTGTACGCCCTGGAAGTGCTCTCCTGCCCACCTTCCAGCGTACTGTCAGAGCGTTGCTTCAGTACAGCCGGTGGAGTCGTCACTGAGAAGCGATCTCGTCTGTCTCACAAGTCTGTGGACAGACTGACGTTTCTCAAAATGAACCAGGCTTGGGTGGAAGGCGAATTCCGGGCCCCTGTTGTCGGCGAGAGGGAGACATAAAGTGGCACACACACAGTACACCTGCTGCTGCTGCTGCTGCTGCTGCTGCTGTATTTCTTCCTGCTGTCTGTCTCCACTGCCAGGGAACACATTAAAAGGTGCTGCTGGCCATGCGCCACCAGCTATTTACGCTCAAAAATAGCTGCATTATTTTGAAAAAAAAAAAATTAAATTATTTTAGAGGTGTCCGGGTTGAAAACTGTGCTGTCCCAATTGTGTATTGGACACAATGTGGGCTTCACGACCGCTGTCTGGAACCTCATGGTGTTTATTTACGGCCCTGGAACCACCGCTAGGACCCAGGGCCTATTATGTCTCGCTGCCTGCCCTCCTGCCTGCTGCCAGTCTGCCACACACTCAACCTCCTCACGCTTCCTACTGCTGTATTTCCTCCTGCTGTCTGTATGTTTCCACTGCCAGGGAACACATTACAAGGTGCTGCTGCCCATGCGCCACCAGCTATTTACGCTCACAAATAGCTGCATTATTTTGAAAAAAAAAATTTAATTATTTTAGAGGTGTCCGGGTTGAAAACTGTGCTGTCCCAATTGTGTATTGGACACAATGTGGGCTTCACGACCGCTTTCTGGAACCTCATGGTGTTTATTTACGGCCCTGGAACCACCGCTAGGACCCAGGGCCTATTATGTCTCGCTGCCTGCCCTCCTGCCTGCTGCCAGTCTGCCACACACTCAACCTCCTCACGCTGCCTGCTGCTGTATTTCCTCCTGCTGCCTGTATGTTTCCACAGCCAGGGAACACATTACAAGGTGCTGCTGCCCATGCGCCACCAGCTATTTACGCTCACAAATAGCTGCATTATTTTGAAAAAAAAATTAAATTATTTTAGAGGTGTCCGGGTTGAAAACTGTGCTGTCCCAATTGTGTATTGGACACAATGTGGGCTTCACGACCGCTGTCTGGAACCTCATGATGTTCATTTACAGCCCTGGTACCACCGCTAGGAACCAGGGCCAATTATGTCAGTCACATCACACTGCCTGACACACACTACTCCTCCTCCTGTAGCTTCATTGAGCTTCTGCTGTCTGTGTGCTGCTACCACTGCCAGGGAGAACAGAAGAAGAACTATTTTCTGCTGCCACCCACTCTCCTACCAGCTATTGCCACACTACAATAGCTGCAACTACTTCCTGCTCCTGCTGATTCTGTGTTTTACCACCGCCAGGGTACACAGAAAAAGGCGCTGTGGCTTGCAATGTGCCACTAGTACCTATTATGCCATCAACACAAATATAACTATGGTGTTATTAAAATAAAATATTTCCACAAATGAAGTAAGAAAAAATATTACAAAAGAAAGGAAAACCAAGACACATAATAATATAATGATAGAGAAGAAGAGGAAGAAGAAGATATAGAAGAAGATGATATAGAAGAAGAAGAAGAAGAAGTAAAAGATAATTGAAGAAGATACAAGAAGTAGAAGATGAAGAAGATTCGAGTAGAAGAAGATATAGAAGAAGAAGAAAAAGAAGAAGATATAGAAGAAGAAGAAGATGAAGACGACGTAAATGAAGACTTACAACTTACAACCATTTTGGACACACCTTCTCATGCAAACACTTTTCATGAAGTTAATTTACTATTTGTTATACCTTTTTTATAACTACTACATCACCACATAATCACTTGATGTTTTTCTTCATAAAAAAGGTGGTTTCATGCATCATTGACCTCCAATACAAGTTTTAAAAGCTATTTAAGGCCAGCTCGAATATTTTACTCTAATACAGATTCGGATAGTGACGTCGGATATCCGAGTTCGAATCGGATATTCGATTAACTCGAATATCGAACTTCGAGTTAATTCGGATAGTTTACTATCCAAATTCGACCAAACTCGAATAGGATAATGAGGTATCCGATCAACACTAGTTCCATCTATCACAGCAAGCAAGCCTTCCAGGTCCTGAAGCAGCAAAACAACCCCAGACCATCACACTGCCACCACCATATTTTACTGTTGGTATGATGTTCTTTTGCTGAAATGCTGTGTTACTTCTACGCCAGATGTAACGGGACACGCACCTTCCAAAAAGTTCAACTTTTGTCTCGTTGGTCCACAAGGTATTTTCCCCAAAGTCTTGGCAATCATTGAGAAGTTTTTTAGCAAAATTAAGACGAGTGTAACGATTGTGGAATTCTCTCCGTGATCAGCGCACTAGGCATGCGCTGACACTGCGGAAATCCTCCACAAGCGTATAATTTGAGGAAACCCAGCAACCTGTAGAGGGAAATTCCTGTCGACAGGGGGAGCTGTGGAGTGCAGAGGAACAGCTCCTCTGCCTTACCACACACGCCAGACAGGAATTGTACGAAGGGAAGAAACGCAGGGTAAGACAACCCTGAAAGAGAGAAATCAAAGCGACAGAGGGTATGTGTGTTCACCAAACTAGTCGCCACCCTGCGACGATGAACACACAACCAGGAAGACAAAGCGAGAAGGCAATCGCCGGAGATGGCGATTGCTAACAGCGACACAAGACCGAATAAGCACAGATGAGGAATGTATGTTTGTCCACCAATCTAGCCGCCACCTGCGACGGTGGACGCACAACAGAAGAAACCAAGTGAGAACGCAATCGCAAGAGAAGCGATTGCGGAAGAGAATGAGCACAGGGATAGATTGTATGTGTGTGCACCAAACTAGTCGCCAACCCGCGACGGTGCATACACAACAGCAGATATGAAGTAGGAACGCAATCGCGAGAGAGGCGATTGCCAGAGGTGACACAAGGCTACAGCAAGGCAGAGCATGAGAGTAGCAAAGGCACAGCAAATCATACAATGTGGAGATACGGAAAATAACAAACGCTAGCTAAACGTGAACACCGCACTCATTCGCAACAGTGCACGCGTTTATGCGCGGTCTCCATGTGATAAGCACAATAGAGACAAGCACGCCTAACTAACCACCGACAGACAAACATGAAACAGAGGAGGATGCGAGCGCTTGCTTAACGGTTACCTCACCGAGCCTCCAGCAAGCGTTCGTGGCAGACAAGACAGATACACGGAAACAGGAACAAGCGAGAGATAGGATCCACAGCACTAGCGAAAGTGGCTAGTGCGATCCAGGAAGACAGAACAGAAGGATACACAGCGCTAGCGCAAGATGCTAGTGCGATCCAAGTACAGAGTAGCAGACCAGAAGGATCCACAGCACCAGCACAAGGCGAGTGCGATCCAGGTAAGACAGATCAGAAGGGGCTACCAGTAACAACCGCTGTTCAGGTTAGCACCCAGATACACAGAACGATTTCCTGTCGACCACCGCTGGGACAGAACAATCGCAACAGACAAACAAAACAGATAAGCAATCCTAACTGCACTAGGGAAACCTGCTTAGTGCAGTCCCAGGAATTACTCTAGGCCAATCTTCAAACAAAGAGCAAGGCTGACACTCCAGGCGAGTGTTACACAGGAACTAACTCTTATGACCAGCGAAGGTCTGTGATATCACATGGTGTATATATAGAGCAAGCCTACAAGGGATGTGGCTAGGCAGTTTGCATGACAAACGTATGCAAATTCTTCAGCAGCAGCAAGCTGAAAAACTGACAAAAGGTCTCTCTTCCAGAGACCTGCAGAATGCAGACCTGAACAATGGTCAAAAAGCTGCCTGCCTGCACAGGCAGCTGAGCAGATCATTACAACGAGCCTTAATGTTCTTTTTGCTTAAAAGTGGTTTGCGCCTTGGATATCTGCCATGCAGGCTGTTTTTGCCCAGTCTCTTTCTTATGGTGGAGTCGTGAACACGGACCTTAATCGAGGCAAGTGAGGCCTGCAGTTCTTTAGATGTTGTCCTGGGGTCTTTTGTGGCCTCTCAGATGAGTTTTTTCTGCGCTCTTGGGGTAATTTTGGTCAGCCAGCCACTCCTGGGAAGGTTCATCACTGTTCCATATTTTTGCCATTTGTGGATAATGGCTCTCACTGTGGTTCGCTGGAGTCCCAAAGCTTTAGAAATGGCTTTATAACCTTTACCAGTCTGTATGCATGTTGGAAACAGTCTGTATGCATGTTGGATTATTATGGCTCTGTACAAATTAACAAGCTGACACATCATTGCATTCCAGCGGTTCTGGAGGTGTGTTTAGCTTCTAAGGGTACAATCGTTAATTTGCATATATTGAGCAGTGATGCCTTGGGAGACATCTCAAGCTCACTCCAACTTGAATTATCGCAAATTCTTTCGGTTTTAAGAAAGCAAACTTTTGTTTTTCTTAACCTTTACCAGACTGATAGATCTCAATTACTTTTGTTCTCATTTGTTCCTGAATTTCTTTGGATCTTGGCATGATGTCTAGCTTTTGAGGTGCGTTTGGTCTTCTTCTCTGTTTCAGATAGCTCCTATTTAAGTGATTTCTTGATTGAAACAGGTGTGGCAGTAATCAGGCCTGGGGGTGACTACAGAAATTGAACTCAGGTGTGATAAACCACAGTTAAGTTATTTTTTAACAAGGAGAGCAATCACTTTTTCACACAGGGCCATGTAGATTTGGAGTTTTTCATTTAAAACTGCATTTTGTGTTCATGTAACGAACGGTGTAGCACAGAGAGGATCTGATTACCGGTGATCTGCAGTATCACAGGGAATACAGACAGATATATACCAGATTATAGATGATCTGCAGTATCACCGATAATCCGATATACTAGCTAACCTCTGGACACCTGAGTAGAGTGTAGTGTTTGGTGTAACTGTAACGCTAAGAGGCCTAGGCCTCGAGGCAGTAAGGAGTACTGCACGGATTCCTTCCGAAGGCCTGAACTCTCCTAGGAGGGAGGAGTCAAGCTAAGATAGGAAGGACTCTCTGATAGTGACACTCAGGGGGAGGTGTCACTAACAGGACTGGGAACCGCCTCTAACAGTAAGGTCGGTTCTCGAGGTCGGACAAGCCAGGTCGTAAACACACAGACAGATAAAGTACAGATTCAGAAGGCAGATACGGAGTCTGATAAACAGGCAGGGTTCGGCAACAGGGTATCAGAAATATCGAGGTACAGAATCAGGAGACAGAAACAGAGTCTTAGGGCGAGCCGGGGTTCAGCAACAGTATCAGAAATATCGAGGTACAGAATCAGAGTTCAGGAGATAGTCAGGCAAGCCAAAAGGTCATAACAGATATCACAATCAAACTAGTACTTTTAAGCTATCAACAGAATCTAGCTAAGTGTAGGATTACAGCTCCAGCTGGTCCCGGCACACTTTAGGATCTGACTAGGGTCTGAGTGCTAGCACGTTGTGTTCGCAACGCCAGACAACCAGTAACTGAACAGCCGGCAGTAAATATACACAAGCATCTCTCCAGCACCTCCCTAAGTGCTGGACCAATGAGCTGTGGAGCAAGTGTCAGCTGACCAGCCTGGTCAGCTGACTCACTTCTGGCTGTCATATAATCCCTGCCTCAGTGTGCGCGCGCGCGTCACTCTAAGCCCAGAGGGACTACGTGTCCCAGCCACACCAGCACCGATCTGCGGTGCTTCAGCAATGGGGCCATGCGCGCTAACCGCCGCTTCCAACGCGGCGGTTTCACCATGCTCCGCCATGCCCCGTATGGAGAAAGCCGCCTCACACTGATATATATATATATATAATTGCTACTGTACAATTGTCGTGATCTGTGCAATCTTGTCCTGCATACTTGTTGTATATAGTGTTTGGGTTATCAGTGCACTGTGTGTGTATATATGTATGTAAATTGAACCTTTGTAAATAAAATACGTTTTCACCTTCAAATCCAACTTGTGCAGACCTCAGTATTTTCATATGTGATTTCTTACTCTTGCATTGTCTTGATAAGAATCTGCAATCCTTACAAGTAAGAACTATAAAACTGGGTCTTTTGCTGATGAAGTGTTAGGTATGCATGACTGGGGATGTGATGATGTGTGGCAGAGGCGTCTGTTAAAGTGTTTTTCTTATCCCCAAAAGTTGGGAGGTGCGCTATATGTAATATGTGTATATAACCATTGAAGGCCTATGTGAACTCCAATGTAGCTCTACTACTATTACTATGAGGAAATATGAACTGGTAATTTGTAGCTTCACACGTTGACAGCTATCCCTGGTGTTCAATTTCTGCTGGATTTCTGAGCAGGGCCGTGCAGAGGGTCCTTAAGTGGGGGGTGCTCAAATTTAAAAAAGGGGCCTGGCAATGCCTTCCCCCGCATGCCCCCCCTCCTTGTTTCTGGCTAGGGGGGTATTGATTGTCATGCTGCTGAATGCAGATGATGGGTGCCATGTGGGTTCTGGGTGTAAGTACTGAGTGTCATGTGGCTTCTGGCTATGGTTGGGTATCGAGTGTCATGCAGGTTGTTGATTGCAAGTACTTAGTGCCATGTAAGATCTGGGTGCATGTACTGGATGTCATGTGAATGCTGGGTGCAGGTACTGGGTGTGACATGGGTGCGAATACTTGGTGCCATGCCTGTACTGGGTGCTGGCTATGGGTGGGCTTTGGGCATCACATGGGTTTTGAATGCATGTACTTTGGGTGGGGGTACAGGTTAAGTGGGCGCTTGGTGCAGATAGTGGGGGCCATGTGGAAGCTATGTGCAGGTGTGAGTACTGGGTGCAATTTTAAGCCTGGGTGCAGATACTTGGTGTCATGTGAGTGTGAGTACTAGGTGCCAGCTATCAGGGGAAGGGGTGGCTGATGGGAAAAGTAGAGGTCAGTGTGGGTGCTGCAGGAAAGGGCAGGGCCATGCAGAGGATCCTCAAGGGTGTGGTGCTCAAATTTGAAATCGATAAATCATGCTAAATGGTGTATGTAATACCCCCTCTCCAGAAAACATAAGGCAGTCTTAACACACACACACACACACACACACACACACACACACACACACACACACACACACACACACACACGCATACACCTTTATAGCAGTATCAGGCAGACTTTGTGTCTCCTTCCAACCAACTCTTTTGGTGCTACCACCCTCAAATCATCAGTGATAGGTGCCCACCGTTAGTGGGTTAGAGTGGGCACAGTGGAGGCACAGACTCACCTTTCATTACTGGGACCTCAGTCCCTCTTGATCAGCACCCAAGCCTCTTTTCAGGCAAATAAGTGGTTACCAATATGCAGTGGTTGCTAAGCATTAATAGATGCAAAACTGCAGTAAGTGCCAAGGTGCAGTGGGTGCCCAGATGCAGTAGATGGTAAGACGCAAAGGTTCACTTTGTGCTAAGTTGCAGTGGGTGCCGAGATGCCAAAGTAAAGTCTGTGTCAAGCTGCTTTGGGTACCAAGGTCCAGTGTTTGGGTGTTTATTTGCAGTGGGTGTTATGCAGTATTGGGTGCTGAATGAGTAGCAGATGGTGATAAACAATAGTGGGTGCCATGTGAGGGCTAATTGGTACAGGGGGCCATGTGAGTGTTGGACATGAGTGAGTAGGGAGTGCCATGTGTGGTCTGAATGTGTGCCAAGGGAGAGTACTGAGTCTCATATGAGTTCGGACCAAGAATGGGTACTGGGTGCTATTTGGGTGCTGGCCATGGACGGGTACTAGGTGCATATAATGGCTTTGGAACTTGGTGATGTGTGAGTACTGTGCCATGTGGGTGTTGATTATGGGGTATGTGGGTCTTAGGTGCAAATACTGAGTGCCAAGTGGGTACTGGGAGTGAGTAATAATTCCTTTTTTTGTACATGGTGACATATGGGTGATGGGTGCTGGCTAGTGGGGTATTTGTTGTCATGTGGGTGCTAAAGGCAGATGCTGGGTGCAATGTGGGTTCTGTGTGCTAGCACAGGGTGTCATGTGGATTCTGGCTGTGTGGGTGTGTATCAACCATCATGTAGGTGTTGATTGCAGGTACTCAGTCCCTTGTGAGTTCTGGGTGCAAGTACTGGATGTCATATGTGAGTGCTTAGTGTGGGTTCTGGGCACCAAGTGGAGGTTTAGTGCAACTGTAACTACTGCAGATGAAACATGTGGGTGTTGGGTGCAGGTACTGGGTATCACATAGGTGCAAATACTTGGTGCCATGCCTGCACTGTGTGCTAGCTTTGGGTGGGCATTGTGTGTTATGTGGGTTCTGAGTGCAGGTACTTTGGGTGCTAGTACTAATTTTGTGAGTGCAGACAGTGGGTGCCATGTGAAGGCGGTGTGCAGATGTGAGTAGTGAGTGCCATGTTGGGGCTGGGTGCAAGTACTGTGCCATGTAGGTGTGAGTACTGGGTGCCAGCTATAGGGTGAAGGGGTGCAGGTATTGGGTGTTTGATGCAAGTACTAAGTGCCATATTGAGGCCGGATGTGAGTATTGGGTGCAGGGTGATTGGTGCAAGTAATGGGTGCTTGCTATAGTGGGGGTTACTGGTTGAGTGTAATGTGGGTGCTGAATATTGGTGGGATTGCTGTGGGTGCAGGGGGTGGGAGATCACTGTGGGTACTGCTATGAATGGCATAGTTGCTGCCAGGGGAGGTAGGGGTAAGTGTGGTTGATGGGGGAAGGGTAGGTCAATGTGGGTGCTGGGGGAAGAAGTAACTGTGGGTGCTGTGGAAGGTAGAGGTCAGTATGGGTGCTAGAGGAAAGGGAGGTCGCTGTGGGTCCCTTGGGGGAGATCACTGTGGGTCTCGGGAGGTAGAGGTCATTGTGGGTGCAGGGGGTGGGAGGTCACTATGGGTGCTGCTATGAATGGCATAGTTGCTGCTAAGGGAGGTAGGAGTCAGTGTGGGTGCTGGGGGAAGGGTAGGCCACTGTGCTGTGGAAGGAAGAGATCATTATGGGTGCTGGAGGAAGGGGAGGTCACTGTGGGTGCTGGGAGAAGTCAGTGTGGATACTGGAGGAGGAAGTGAATGCTGGATGTTGGGAGAGGCCACTGTGGGTGCTGGCAATGGGAAAGGTCACTGTAGGTGCAGCTTTTGGGATGGGAGGTCCCTGTGGGTGCTGCAGGGGACAGGAGGGTAGCCACTGGGGGAGGGAAAAATCACTGTGGGTGCTGGGGTAGGCAGGATCACTGCTAAAGCTGGGGAGGGAGAGGTCACTGTGGGTGCTGGGGGAGGGAGAGGTCACTGTGGGTGCTAGGTGGAGGGAGAGGTCACTGTGGGTGCTAGATGGAGGGAAAGGTCACTGTGGGTGCTGGGTAAGAGAGAGGTCACTGTGGGTACTAGGTGAAGGGAGATGTCACTGTGGGTACTGGGTAGGGAGAGGTCAGTATGGGTCCTAGGTGGAGGGAGTGGTCACTGGGTACTAGGTGGAGGGAGAGGTCACTATGGGTGCTGGGGGAGGTAGAAGTCAGTATGGGTCCTAGGTGGAGGGAGAGGTCAGTATGCCACACAAGGATTCCTCTCTGGGCCTCTTCACTTGAAAGTGTCCCAGGTGGGGCGGAGCTTCCCGCGGGTGGGCGGGGCTTATCGCGGTCGGGGTGGGGCTTACTTTCCACGGCGAGAGGGGCCTTTTTTTGAAGATTTTAAAAAGGGGGGTGCCTGGGTACCCAGAGCACCCCCCTGTGCACGTGCCTGTTTCTGAGCAAAAAGTGATACAATTATTTTTTTATAACCTTTCTTCCTGTAAATTAGCAAAATGTGTCTAGGAAGGGTCTAGAATACATTTTGAGTATAATAAATCTTAAAAAACAACATTTAAAAATTACCCCCACTCCCAGTAATATTTAGCCACCCAGTATAGGTAGTCAGGTATAGGTGTTCCCAGTAAAGATAGCTAGGTATAGGTGCTGCCAGTAAAGATAGCGAGGTATAGGTGCTCCCAGTAAAGGTAGCGAGGTATAGGTGCTGCCAGTAAAGAAAGCGAGGTATAGGTGCTGCCAGTAAAGGTAGCAAGGTATAGGTGCTGCCAGTAAAGATAGCGAGGTATAGGTGCTGCCAGTAAAGATAGCGAGGTATAGGTGCTGCCAGTAAAGATAGCGAGATATAGGTGCCATCAGTAAAGATAGTGAGGTATAGGTGCTGCCAGTAAAGATAGCTAGGTATAGGTGCTGCCAGTAAAGATAGCGAGGTATAGGTGCTGCCAGGAAAGATAGCGAGATATAGGTGCCACCAGTAAAGATAGTGAGGTATAGGTGCTGCCAGTAAAGATAGCGAGGTATAGGTGCTGCCAGTAAAGATAGCTAGGTATACTTATTTGCTGCCAGTAAAGATAGCTAGGTATACTTATTTGCTGCCAGTGAAGATAGCGAGGTATAGGTGCTGCCAGGAAAGATAGCGAGGTATAGGTGCTGCCAGTAAAGATAGCTAGGTATACTTATTTGCTGCCAGTAAAGATAGCGAGGTATAGGTGCTGCCAGGAAAGATAGCGAGGTATAGGTGCTGCCAGTAAAGATAGCTAGGTATACTTATTTGCTGCCAGTAAAGATAGCGAGGTATAGGTGCTTCCAGGAAAGATAACGAGGTATAGGTGCTGCCAGTAAAGAAAGCAAGGTATAGGTGCTGCCAGGAAAGATAGCGAGGTATAGGTGCTGCCAGTAAAGAAAGCAAGGTATAGGTGCTGCCAGTAAAGATAGCGAGGTATAGGTGCTGCCAGTAAAGATAGCGAGGTATAGGTGCTGCCAGTAAAGATAGCTAGGTATACTTATTTGCTGCCAGTAAAGATAGCTAGGTATAGGTGCTGCCAGTAAAGCTAGCTAGGTATACTTATTTGCTGCCAGTAAAGATAGCGTGGTATAGGTGCTGCCAGTAAAGATAGCTAGGTATACTTATTTGCTGCCAGTAAAGATAGCTAGGTATAGGTGCTGCCAGTAAAGATAGCTAGGTATAGGTGCTGCCAGGAAAGATAGCGAGGTATAGGTGCTGCCAGGAAAGATAGCGAGGTATAGGTGCTGCCAGGAAAGATAGCGAGGTATAGGTGCTGCCAGTAAAGATAGCTAGGTATAGGTGCTGCCAGTAGAGATAGCTAGGTATACTTATTTGCTGCCAGTAAAGATAGCTAGGGATAGGTGCTGCCAGGAAAGATAGCGAGGTATAGGTGCTGCCAGGAAAGATAGCGAGGTATAGGTGCTGCCAGTAAAGATAGCGAGGTATACTTATTTGCTGCCAGTAGAGATAGCTAGGTATAGGTGCTGCCAGTAAAGAGATCTAGGTATAAGTGACCCCAGTAAAGATAGCGAGGTA
This sequence comes from Hyperolius riggenbachi, assembly GCF_040937935.1. NCBI lineage: Eukaryota > Metazoa > Chordata > Amphibia > Anura > Hyperoliidae > Hyperolius > Hyperolius riggenbachi. The sequence goes on along the minus strand of NW_027152452.1, from coordinate 138,818 downwards.
TAGGTGCTGCCAGTAAAGAGAGTGAGGTATAGGTGCTGCCAGTAAAGATAGCTAGGTATATCTATATGCTGCCAGGAAAGATACCTAGGTATAGGTGCTGCCAGTAAACATAGCGAGGTATAGGTGACCCCAGTAGAGATGGCTAGATATAGGTGCTGCCAGGAAAGATAGCTAGATATAGGTGACCCCAGTATAGATAGCTAGGTATAGGTGCTGCCTATAAAGATAGCTAGGTATAGGTGCTGCCAGTAAAGATAGCGAGGTATAGGTGACCCCAGTAAAGATAGCTAGGTATAGGTGCTGCCAGTAATAGTTAGCTAGCTCTAAGTGTCCCAGTATGCTAGCTAGCTAAAGTTAGCCTATTATAGTTGCCCCCCCAACCCCTGCCCCCCTCACCCCCTATCCCATTGCAGCGAAGCCCAGCACAGTTACTCACCCTGCCCTTTTCCAGTGAGGATCACATCAACCCCGCCGCATACAGCTTCGGTAGCTCTTCTCTCAGTACATCATTTGGGCTCACCGTCATCAACGTCATGGCGCTTAGCCCCGATAATGTACAGAGAGAAGACCAGAGCTACCAAAGCTGTACAGGGCAGGGGGGAAAGGGCAGGGTGAGTAACTGTGGCGGGCATCGCTGCAATGGGACAGGGGGTGAGGGGGGCAGGGGTTGTGGGGGGTACTTATAATAGGTTAACTATAGCTAGCTATCATATTGGGACACATAGAGCTTGCTAACTATTATTGGGGACACCTGGCTGCCTTAAACTCCTGTGCGGGATGCCCGACACTGTGGGGTATACCACTTTCAGCTATTTTATCTTGCCCAACACAGCGTCGGGCATACCGCCCAGAAGGTTAAAAACCCTCACTAGCTTTTTGGCAGACTCTTCTATTTGAGTGAGTTTGGAGATAATCGGAGAGACGGGTTATTTGCATTGCAGCCATAAGGATGATTGAGTTAGCTGTGCAGAAAATACAAGCTGCCGTCTGCCTGGTTACTGATATTTAACCTCCTTGGCGGTTCAATTTTTCCGCCAAGGAGGCTGCATTGCACTTTTATTGACTTTTTTTTTGTTTCATGTAGGTACCTGAGTGGTAGCTACATAAAACACCACTAGAGGGCGCATGTGTCCCTCTAGTCCGATCGCCGCCGGCAACAAAAGTAAACAGGAGATTGCGTATAGAACGCGATCTCCTGTTTGGCTTCTCCTGTCGCCATGACTACAATCGGAATGACGTCATGGGCAGAGCGGCGGCGATCGAGCTGAACGCGCAGCTAGCAAAGTGCTAGCTGCGCGTACAGCACTTTACAGAACAGAAATCGCCCCACCAGGGGCTGAGATATCCTCCGCGGCGGCTTACCCCGGGCTCAGCTCGGGGTTACCGCTAAGGAGGTTAAAGGTGCTCATACATTACTCAATTTGCGGCATTCATTTTTTGCTGATTTGATCATGATGATCGAATCTGGCAGAGATTGATGCCACAACGTGGCCACCTTATTGTTATTTTGATTATCTGCGAAACTCAATTGAAATGCTTGATCTGGCATTCTGGAAAGATATCGCTCAAAAGGGCTTGATTGAGTGCATGGTGTTAGCATCACTGGATTTTCCTGTTGACCGATGGTCCCCCGGCCAATCTCCCCCACCCCCTTCATGTAGTGTGCACCTTCCCAGGCTGTGCTGAGTGTTGTAGGCTCACTGGTCCGCTGGTAAGCCTCCTCCTATGTCCCGTGTCTTCTCTGCATCGCTACCAGGCGCCTGTATTACGTGGCCCTGTCACATGTACTGACGGCAGGGTCACATGGTACAGGCACCCCTAGCAGCAATGGAGAAAGATGCGGAACACAGGTGGAGAGCCAGCAGACAGAAGAGCTTGCAACACTCTACACAGCTCAGGGGGAAAAGGGGGGGGGGGCAGTTATATATGGGGGAGACCTGGGGACCTGGCAGGCAGGTGGTAGTATGGTAGATTTCCAAAGGATTTTATGCTGAAAACTATTGGAAATCTGTGTGCAGTGTATGGCCAGCTAATATTTCCCTCTCTGATCAGATTCAATCAGAGGGATCTATTTGATGGTCGATCTGGTGGCCATTAAGTAATGTATTTTTTTCACACCACACATCCGTTTCCCATGAAATGCCAATTACGTTAGATGCATGTGAAAATTGGCATAAAAATGTGCATAGAGAAAAAAAATCACACCTGAAATAAAAACAACATTTAGCCATACATGGGGCTGGATAGTGTAATGGTTAAGGGCTCTGCCTCTGACACAGGAGACCAGAGTTCTAATCTTGCTTCTGCCTGTTCAGTAAGCCAGCACCTATTCAGTAGGAGACCTTAGGCAAGTCTCCCTAACACTGCTACTGCCTATAGAGCGCGTCCTAGTGGCTGCAGCTCTGGTGCTTTGAGTCCACCAGGAGAAAATCACGATATAAGTCTTTGTCTTTCTTTCTTCCAGCCCCCATAATCTGAGTATCGTTGCACTCCCCACTTGAGTGCTGCTGAGGCCCCTCTTTAAAGAGAGTTTGAAAGCCAATTTAAAAACTTGTTTTTTCCTGTTATTTAGGTTAAGGAATATTGCCAGTGCTAAAACACCGTATTCCAGCTGCAGAATGAGGGTTTTATACCCCCCAAATCCTGGGGCAAAACTCCATGACTTTCAAAGTCATGGATTTTGCTGCCCGGGGAGGCAGAGCTTAGCGCTGTAGCTCTGTCTCCAATACAGTCAATCTGTGCTGATCTTCACCTCTCTCCGCCCCTCTCAGTGAAAGAACACTGAGAGGGGCAGGGAGAGGCGGGGATTGACGCGAATAGAGACAGAACTACAGCAGAAAGCTCTGTCTCTACCAGGAAGTGCTCTCTGGTTTTTGCCCCAGGGATTTGGGGGGTATAAAACCCTTGTTCTGCTACGGGAATGCAGCGTTTTAGAACTGGCCATATTCCTTAATCTAAATAACAGGTAAAAACAGACTCTCTTTAAAGTGAACCTTAAGCCTGTTAAAAAAAATGAGATGAACTCCCCTGGGGCTTCCCTCAGCCCCCTGCAGCCGATCGGTGCCCTCGCAGCTCCGCTTTGATGCCTCTGGACCCGCCGGCGATGACTTCCGGTTTCGCCGTCACCGGCCGACAGGCATGGGAACGCGAGTGATTGTTCGCGTTCCCAGCCTGTATATCGCCCCCTATGCTGCTATTGCGGCCAGGAGGTCGCAATAGCAGCATAGGGGGCGATATACAGGCTGGGAACGGCGGCCGGTGACGGCGAAACCGGAAGTCGTCGCCGGCGGGTCCAGAGGCATCGGAGCGGAGCTGCGAGGGCACCAATCGGCTGCAGGGGGCTGAGGGAAGCCCCAGGTGAGTTCATCTCATTTTTTTTTTTACTTAAGGTTATCTTTAAAGCTTTGACTTGGCTGGCATGCAGATACAGCGCATGATCTGTCCTGTCCACAAGCTTCCTAGATCACCCTCCCAGTGCACAGCAGCTGTACCTGGGAGTGGTCTGCACATGCACAGTTCAGAAATAATTTTGTGCACCTGTGAAACATATTTGCATCAACATTTTGTTAAGGATGGAGTTTCACTTTAAAGGAAACCTGTGATGAGTAACAAAAAAAAGTTTTATACACACCTGGGGCTTCCTCCAGCCGCCTTCGGGCTTATCGGTCCCTCACCGTCTTCCCACACCGCCTGGATCCTCATCTAGGTGGTCCAGTAATTCCACAAGTCGGGGCGTACTGCGCATGTGCAGCCGGGCTGCGTACGTCTCGTTGAGCTTTTGTCGCCGGGAAAGTCCTGTGCTTGCACAGGTGCAGAACGCAACGACGGAGCGCATGCAGCCGGACTGTGCTGACTGGTGCAAACTTGTGGAATTACTGGGCCGCCTAGCGGAATATCCAGGCAGCGTGGGAAGATGGTGGGGATTGATCAGCCTAAAGGGGGCTGGAGGAAGCCCCAGGTGTGTATAAAACTTTTTTTTTAACTCGTCTCAGGTACACTTTAAGCAAACATGTAGGTGGAATACTCATGTCCCTAAATTGTAGCACCGCCAAATGAGATGATGTTTTGCCTGCAGATTAAGCAAAAAAAATTTCTAAATGTCATTGGCAGAAGATATAAAGCATTTTCATGAGCATTCATCATTATGACATCACATTGCAAGTTCAGCATATGACATGAGGATTGTCCATAAACAGTGAGCAGACATGGAATGGAATCCAATGACGAACACTTTATTCTGATCCATACACCAGAGAACTTCCATCAATACAGGAGCATACAGCTTTCACCTAGCTGTCCCACACCAGAATGACCCCCTCTCTCTGGCCGATCAGTTTGTGGAGAACCGGTCCAAGGTGTGTCATCTACCAGAGGATTTGTGTGTCTGTGAAGCATCCAGGACAGCATCGTGTGTAGAGCCCAGGCCCACCAATCCAGAGAGGAGTTCTGCCACATCAGCTGATGGAAGGAACCAGGTGAGGAAATTGTGTTTTGGCTGTGGGTCGACTGAGCACCTGGTAGCAGCATGCCCGCATGTCATCAGAGACAATGGAACTGCTCGGAGTCCTCAGCCTGCTGTTGGCAGGAATGTGGCAACCAATTCCACAGATGTTTCCCCACTCTTAAGAACAATAGCGGAAAGAGAAGATACCAGAGGGGTTAATTATGTTCGTGTGTCGAATAATATCTTGACCAGTGACTCATTTGACTGTGCCCAGTCCCATGGAGCTTGCAGGACAAATTCCAAGGTGTACATTGGACACTTGGGAAGCCAAAGCAACAAGTGGGAGTTGAGGCAAGCGTTTGTCCGTTATGGACCTGTGCGCCATATCTGGGTCTCCAGGAGTCCACCTGGATTTGGCTTTGTTGAGTTTGAGAGTCTGGACGATGCAGCGAGGGCTGTGTTTGAATTGAATGGACAAATCATATGTGGACAGCGAGTAAAAGTGCAACCAGCACATATGAAGACAAGGACAATTAATTATGAACTCCCACCTAGACTGAGAAGGAGCAGGTGGACAGAATTGCCACATACCTGTACCTCAGTCTCACCCAACTAATGGGATCACCTGGGGGTCCAGGAATGTATGGGGGAGGAATGTGATATATGATATAACTGTATTTTTACTAATTGTATGTTATTCCTGCATTGTTTGTTTGCTGTGATTAGGCTATGTCTCTGCATTGATTGTAAGTTACTGGAGTCAGGCGGGGCATTTGCCATTGTCCTATTGTCTGTTAGCAGACTGGCCTTGCTCTTATCATCTGCTAACATTTGATTTCTGTTTGCTAAGCTTGATATACTGTCTGGTAGAGAGAGAGAGGGGGTCATTCTGGTGTGGGACAGCTAGGTGAAAGCTGTATGCTTCTGTATTGATGGAAGTTCTCTGGTGTATGGATCAGAATAAAGCGTTCGTCATTGGATTCCATGTCTGCTCACTGTTTATGGACAATCCTCATGTCATATCATGACAACGGTGTTTGGGGGTAATATTCAACTCTTCTCTCTCTTTTATTCCTCATCTTAACTCCATAACCATCTCCTGCCATCTCCAACTCAAAGATATATCTCGCATCCGTCCCTTTCTCACTCAAGACACAACCAAAATGTTAATACATGCTCTTATAATTTCTCGTCTGTACTACTGCAACGTACTACTTTGTGGACTACCTTCTAACAAACTGGCCCCGCTCCAGTCGGTACTGAACTCAACTGCTCGTCAGTGGCGTAACAATAGGCCCTGCAGCCCATGCTACCGCTCGGGGCCGTTTTGTGGGGGCTGGAGGGGTGGCAGCATGAGGGGAAAGCCTTGGCCATAGTCGGCGGGGAGAGGGGAAGTTCCCCCCCTCTCCCTCACCTCGGGGCTCTTCCCTCTGCGCTCCCCTCCAGCTAGATATAGTGTGGGCAGCGGGCAGATACATACCTTCTTCCGTGCGATCCACCGCAGACTCCTCGCTCTAGCGGCTGATGTCACTTCCGGAAGTGACGTCAGCCGCTAGAGTGAGGAGTCTGCTATGGAACGCATGGAAGAAGGTATGTAACTGCCCGCCGCTGCCCACTGCCCACACTATATCTAGCTGGAGGGGAGCGCAGAGGGGAGAGCTCCGAGGTGAGGGAGAGGGGGGGAACTTCCCCTCTCCCCATCCTACTGTGGCCAAGGCTTTCCCCTCATGCTGCCACCCCTCCAGCCCCCACGAAATGGCCACGAGCGGGCCCGGGGGGGGCCCGCTCTGAAATTCTGCAGGCGGGCCCGGTAGGGCCTAGTTACGCCCCTGCTGCTCGTCTCATTCATCTTTCTTCTCGATCTTTCTCTGCTGACCCTCTCTGTCAAGCTCTTCACTGGCTGCCAATTAACCAGAGGCTCCAGTTCAAACTCCTAACCCTAACCTACAAAGCTCTCCACAATCTCTCTCCCCGGTACATATCCTCACTAATTTCCAGATACAAACCCAATCGCAATCTCAGATCTGCACACGATCTTCTGTTGTCCTCCTCTAGAATCACCTCCTCACATTCACGCTTACAAGATTTTGCACGCGCTTCACCCCTTCTCTGGAATCCCCTCCCACAACACATCCGTCACTAGCCAACCTTTGTTACTTTTAAACGTTCTCTAAAAACTCATTTGTTCCGACAAGCATATGCGCTAACTTAGGCCACTTCCCTTTGTCTTAAAACCAAATTGCACTCCTACTAGGTATCCTAAAACACAATGCCTTTATATATTTTATCGTATACTACCCCTCCTCTTGTTTCCCCCCATTCCCTTTAGATTGTAAGCTCGCAAGGGCAGGGCTCTCTCCCCCTTTTGTGTCTTGGAAATCATTATATATTTTATTCATCATGTTATTTTTATCACTGTCATTACCACTTCTGTATTTTGTATTCTGTATGCTGTATCATTTTTTGTATTTTGTTACTAATTATGTATCTTGTATATTAGTGTACACCATTGTCTGTATTATGTACCCCATGTTTGTTCCTTACTTTGTACAGCGCCACCGAATATGTTGGCGCTTTATAAATCAATAATAATGATATCTTTGGTTGCAGTGCCCACTGCATTCAGGAGTGCATGCATGCCATTCTATTAAACTAATGGCAAGACACGGTGTAACAGATGGTTTGTGCAACAGATGTCTTTGTCTTTAATTACAGTAAATGATATGTTGCATAAATACTTATGGGTTAAGTGCACCAATTAGATTTTTACTCCATGTATGACATATAAACAAATGTTACTATCACTATGAATACTGTTTGATCTGGAAAACTGTTCTCAACGGCCATTATATAGCTATGTTATTGTTACCAATGTGAAATTGTTATAGACAAATTTATACAACTGCCTATTTGGCTGTACTGTTTATTTATTTTTATTTTTTTTAAACCCCAATAAAAACTATTTAAACATAATTACAGTAAAGGTGTATATTTGGCGCCATGTGTCACACTGCCCAAAGATTTGTTAAAACGACTAGCCATGCTGTGAATTACAAGGGTTGTCCAGAAAGTAACAGAAGTAACAGCCATTTGATTTTTTCACCTCGCAAAGTATTATTTCTGAGCAATTTAACTTGCATCTGCTCAGCAGCATAAACACATTAGCATGAAGCACCCCCTCATCTCTATCCCTACTCTGCCCAATGCATAGCTGAGGAGTGTGATGCTACTACAACAAAGGGATTGAAACAGTTGTAAAATATAAAGGAGGTGATTACTGTATTTTTGGACTATAAGATGCACTTTTCTCCCTCCAAAGTGGGTGCGTCTTACAGTCTGAATGTGCCAAGAGCACTCAGTCCTCTGTCACTCTCCTCCATCTGCAGCTGCTAGCCCCTGTGATAATAAAAGATTCCACTGCTCTACATGTCCTGATCCTCTGAGGCCTCCTCCCTCTGGTGCCCTCTCTATGCCTCATGCGTGATTGTGGGGGACGAGAGCAGGAAGTGAAACAAGGACCCTTCTGCTTGTCTTGTGTCTGGACACAGGCTCTCCGCAACGTACCATGTCTTAGTACGTGGTGTGGTACACGAGGAAGCACAATGTTGGAGGCCGCTTCATGCTCGGACAGAGAAGTGAAGCAGCAGCTAGTCTCAGTGCTCAAGTGATTTAGGCATTAATCATGAGAACTATTGTAACCTTCCAGCTGCAAATATCACCAAGCAGCTTGCTTTTACAATATGCATGGATGACTGTGTGAACTCATAAAGAAGGAGAATACTGACAAAAATATTTGATGTATAGTTATTTTTCTACCATTATGGAGAGGAGCAGAATCTGTCATTAAAGTGGCTGAAGATGGAGGAGGAGATGGAGGACTTGGTGCCTGCTAGATAGGTATTGGCTTCCGCAGCACTCTGGAATTGTAGTTGTTAGCTAGTGTAGTTGGTGGGGGCAGTAGCGATTAGTGTAGATGGTGAGGGCAGCAGGGGTTAGTGTAGATGGTGGGGTCAGCAGAGGTTAGTGTAGATGGTGGGGGCAGCGTAGCACAGTGTAGCAGAGACAGCTTGGGGGGAGAAGCTCCATAAGACACCCCTGCACCATGGACACAACAGGTTTAGTATATTTTTCCCCCTTGTTTTTTGTCCTCTAAACCTAAGTGCGTCTTGTGGTCCGTCACCATCTTATGGTCCGAAAAATACGGTTTGTGGAAAAATACAGTGTGTCTGAAATCTATATATATAAAATCGTATGTGTGTATGTGTGTGTGTGTGTGTGTGTGTGTGTGTATGTGTGTATGTATGTATATATGTATGTATGTGCCGCGATCACTCCAAAACGCCTTGACCGATTTGAACGAAACTTGGTATGCAGATCCCTTACTACCTGGGATGATACGTTCTGGGGGTCTCGCGTCCCCTCTGCACACCTGGGCAGAGCTACAAACAGCAAATCAGATTCCAACCATTTATGTCAATGGAAAAAATGTAAAAGGCTGCCATTCTCACAGTAATCAAGCCAGAGTCCCCACACTTGGCACAGTTGGTCACTTGGTGACCAAGGTTACAAATCCGGGAAAAGTGGGTGCAGCTTAAAACAGCCAATCAAATTTCAGCCATTCATTTTTTATTGTAAAATGTAAACTGCAGCCATTCTTAGATTGTTAATCGCAGGGTTCTCAAACTTGCCACAGTCGGTCACTGGGTGAATGAGATTAAGAGTCAAGAAAGTGGGTGGAGCCTATAACAGCCAATCAAAATTCACCTATTGGTTTTCAAGGGGAATATTTAAACTGCTGCCATTCTTACACTGTTAATGGCAGAGGCTTCAAACTTGCTACAGTCGGTCATTGGGTGACTGGGGTTCAAATTCACTAAAGGGATGGGGCCACAAACAGCCAATCAGATTTCTTTGCTGGATAAACTGCTTCCATTCACACATTTTTGATGCCAGGAAAATTAAAGCTCACAAACTTGGTCATTGAGTGACTGTGTGTCAAGGTTACACAAAAGTGGGTGGAGCCAAAAACAAATTTCATTGGTGAAATATAAACTGCAGCCATGCTTACACTGTTAATGGCAGGGTTCTCAAAGTTTGCACAGTTGGTCACTGGGTGACTGGGATTAACATTCAGGAAAATGGGTGGAGCCTACAACAGCCAATCACAATTTACCTGTTGATTTTCAAGGAGAATATTTAACCACTTCACCACTGAGGGGTTTTACCCCCTGACCACCAGAGCAATTTTCACCTTTCAGCGCTCCTTCCATTCATTCGTCTATAACTTTATTATTACTTATCCCAATGAAATGAACTATATCTTGTTTTTTTGCCACCAATTAGGCTTTCTTTAGGTGGGACATTATGCCAAGAATTATTTTATTCTAAATGTGTTTTAATGGGGAAATAGGAAAAAATGTGGGAAAAAATTATTATTTTTCAGTTTTCGGCCATTATAGTTTTTAAATAAAGCATGCTACTGTAATTAAAACCCATGAAATGTATTAACCCATTTGTCCCGGTTATAAAACCATTTAAATTATGTCCCTATCACAATGTTTGGCGATAATATTTTATTTGGAAATAAAGGTGCATTTTTTTCAGTTTTGCATCCATCCCTAATTACAAGCCCGCAGTTTATAAAGTAACAGTGTTATACCCTCTTGACATAAATACTTAAAAAGTTCAGTCCCTAAGGTAACTATTTATGTTTTTTTTTTTATTGTATTTTTTTTTTTTAATTACAAAAAAAAATAAAAATTGGGGAGTGTGGGAGGTAATGAGTTAATTTATTGTGTAAATGTAATGTTTGTATATGTAAAATGCTTTTAGGGTGTAGTTTACTATTTGGCCACAAGATGGCCACAGAGTGTTTGTTTACATGCGACCTGTAAGCGTCCGGAAGGACGCTTACAGGAAGCAGTAGGAGGCTGGGAGACGCACAATGATCTCGCTGTTTCTGAAAGAAGCAGCAGATCATTTCGGGGGCTAGATCAACGAACGGGAATGGATTTTCCCGTTCATTGATCTTCGGGCGAGCGGGCGGCGGCGTGCACGAGCGGCGGGTGCGCGGACAGCGGCGGTAGCGTGGAAGGTACAGATTTCTCCGTCCCTGGTTTTTTAGGAGGGAAAAAAGGGGCGGAGAAATTCGTACCGCTGGGGGTAAAGTGGTTAAATGCTGCTATTCTTACACTGTTAATAGCTGTTAATAGCAGATGCCTCAAACCTGGTACAGTTGGTCACTGAGTGACTGGGGTTCAAATTCAGAAAGGGGGCGGAGCAACAAACAGCCAATCAGATTTGATTTATTTCAAAGGGAATATACAAATGATTGATACCAAGGACCCCAAACCTCATAAACTTGGTAATTGAGTGACTATATGTCAAGGTTAGAAAAAGTGGGCGGCACCAACAACTACATTTTTTACATGGAAAAATATAAACTGCAACCATTCTTACACTGTTAATGGCAGGGTTCCCAAACTTGACACAGGTGGCCACTGGGTGACTGGGATTAATATTAAGAAAGTGGGTGGAGCCTACTACAGCCAATCAAAATTCACCAATTGATTTTCAAGGGTAATATTTACATTGCTACCATTCTTACACTGTTAATGGCATAGGCCTCAGACCTGATGCAGTCAGTCATTGGGTGACTGGGGTCCAAATTCACTGAAGGGGATGGAGCCACAAGCGGCCAATCAGATTTGTTAGATTGATTTCAGCCATTATGTTATTGGCAGGGATCTCAAACTTCACACAGTTGGTCACTGGATGACTGGGATTAATATTCAGGAAAGTGGGTGGAGCCTACAACAGCCAATCAAAATTCACCTGTTGATTTTCAAGGGGAATATTTACATTGCTGCCATTCTTAAACTCTTAATGGCAGATGCCTCAAATCTGGTACAGTCAGTCACTGGGAGACTTGTGTTTAAATTCTGAAAACGCTGCAGGCTACAAACAGCCAATCAGCTTTGTTTAATTTCAATGGAAAAATTCAATTTATTGATGCCAAGGACCCCAAAGCTCATAAACTTGGTTACTGAGTGACTGTATGTCAAGGTTAGAAGCATCCAAAAACAACTAACTTTTTACATGGGAAAATAAAAACTGCAGCCATTCTTACACTGTTAATGGCAGGGTTCTCAAACTTGACACAGTTGGTCACTGGGTGACTGGGATTAATAATCAGAAAAGTAGGTGGCACTTTTTTTTTTTTTTTAATAGAAGGGATATTTAATTTGTAACACAAGTCTTTTGAGAACTGGCGAAAAGTTGACCAGCAGTTTCACACCCGACTGTTGCAGCTTTAGATTTTTTTTTATTTTTTTTATGTCAAAAATCTTCTTTCACAGGGGTGAAGGAAACTGTGCAAAGTCACCCAGTAACAAACTTTGCACAGTTTGTTACTGGGTGACTTGGATTAATATTCAGAAAAGTGGGTGGAGCCTTAAAAAGCTAATCAATATTCACCTGTTGATTTTCAAGAGAAATATTAAAATTACTGCCATTCTTGCGCTGTTAATGGCACAAGCCTCAAGCCTGGTACAGTTGGTTGGGTCACTGGAGTTCAAATTCAGAAAATGGGGGGGAGCCACAAACAGCCAATTAGATTTATTTTTATTGATGCCAAGGACCTGAAAGCTCACATACTTGGTCATTGAGTGACTGTGTGTCCAGGTTACAAAAAGTCAGGAGAGCCAAAAAAATTTCATTGGGAAAATATAAACTGCAGTCCTTTTTACACTGTTAATGGCAGGGTTTTCAAACTTTGCCCAGATGGTCACTGGGTGAATGAGATTAATATTCAGGGAAGTGGTTGGAGCCTATTATAGCCAATCAAAATTCACCTGTTGATTTTCAAGGGGAATATTTAAATTGCTATAGTTGGTCAATGAGTGACTGGGGTCCAAACGCTGGAGAGTTGCGGAGTCACAAACAGTTAATCTGATTTATTTAATTGATATGAGAATATACAAATTATTGATGCCAAAGCTCACAAACTTGGTCGTTGAGTGTTTGTGTGTTAGGGTTAGAAAAAGTGGGTGGAGCCGACTCCAGCCAAATACATACCCGGGCAACGCCGGATCATCAGCTAGTAACATACATAAAATGTTTCTTTAATCTCAATTGATTATGTAATAACAGCTGTTACTTTCCAGACGACCCCCATAGATATCTGTAGACAACCCAGCTGCACAGTACAGCCAGCACAGTAGCAATTTGTTTATTATTCCAGTGACTACAACAAACAGACAGCTCAGTACATGCTTATAATTATGGGATGGTTTTGCACTCCTTGAGCCTTGCAGATAAGCACAAGTAAGGAGCTCAGACACAAAGGATCAGGAGAGGGATGCCTTGTAACATACAGTATGCAAAAAGGTTGGCATGAGCTTGTCTATCCAGTATGAAAATGTATTACAAAACCTTTACTTTATGTCATGATCGCTTCTGCAGCATGTACTGCTGGCTGCAGAGGTACTGCAGCCAAGCAGTTCTGATTCCTTTTACATGCAGTTGCTAGCATAGTTCTGCATGCATTGCTTGTGATAGTCTGTCAGCTAGGGAATGGTATTCAAGCTAGCGTGTTTGTGACTGATTACCATTCACCTGTGTGGAGATTTGCATCTCTGTCCTCATTGGATGACTTCAGTATAAAGGTTTGCTTCCTGCAAGCGTGCTCCGCCCATCATAGTTTGTCAGGCTAGGCTGTTACTAGGTCTCTGAACACTGAATACATAGTTCCTTGTATTGTTACTTTCTAGTTCAGTTTCTTGTGGAGTTACGTTATATATTTCCCAAGGGGACATATATACGTACTTCTTCTAGTATAGAGTTGTAGTATTGTATTGCCTAGCTTAGTTGCTGTATTGCTTCAGATCTAGCTAGTCTTCCTGATTTATGTTATATATTGGTTTATCGCCAATATATATACATATTCTAGTCAGCGTTGGTTATTTTGCTAGGCTTGCGTCATATATTGGTTCATTGCCAATATATACGCATACTAGCGTGTTTGTTATTTTCCATATTGCGGTCACGGATTATTATATCACATTGATAGCTGTAATTGTAAATTCTTTGTGATACTACTGTGTGAATTATCTGTGCTCTTGTACTCTGCTTTGTGGGTTGCGCCAATCTCCTGTGAAGGAGCGGCGAATCCTTCCAGTCCTATTCTTGCGAAGTAAGCCATCGCTACGGTCGCGATTGGCTGCTTCATTCCAGTCTGTCCTGTCTGTGGATGCTTGCTGTCACTGTGGCAGTGACTAGTTTAGCAAGCATTCATTCTGTCTAGTCTTGTTGGTTGCGCAATCTCCTGCGAAGGAGTAGCGAACCTTTCCGCCGGGCGGATCGCTCAAACTCAGTCTTATCACGCGAACGACAGTCTGTACACACGCCCGATTTGGCTTGCGGACGACTGAACGACGGGACGTTCAAACGACCCGTCGTCCGGAAAAATCTGACGTCTGTATGGGCCTTACCAATGAACTGTCCTTGCTAGCCAGGGAGAATAAAGATTTTTGTTTAAAAGAATAGTCTGAATATTCTTATGAGGAAATATTACAGAGCATAGAGCAGATCCAATTGTTTGTACAACAGGGAAAATTTACATATTCTACAGTTCAACCCCTGTTACAAGTCCTGGAGATTCTTAAGAATAGAAAATAGAGAAAGTAATGAATCCATCCATGTTCCTGCCTCAGCTGATACCAGGGAAAGCACACTGTCAATTGGAGATGATTCCACTTCTCCTGTAAATGTTCCTGTAATTCCACCTGCTAGGTTTGCTCCAGATGCACACCTTGCCTCCCTAACCCGTTACAACGGTGGCAATAAATCTTTTGTGGAATTTTTGTGGAACTGCAAAATTTTGAATTCATGTTCCTTTTTCAGATCAGCTACTGCAGTTCAGCAGAGCAGGTTTATTATCTTATACCTGCTTGATAGCAAGATGAGAACTTGGGCTGAGGAGCTTGCTGACGAAGATGAGGTTTTTGATGATCCCCTGGAATTTGTTAAATTGATCGCAAAACGTTTTGCGAAAAAATACAAATTCCTACTGATTTGTTTTCTACATCCTGCAAATCATATGATCCAGCAGACACCAATAGAGGCACTACATCATTTCCTGAGTCTCAGCAGTCTAATGTTCTATTACCCAAAGTCAAAGCATATGTGAATCCTATGATAGGCAGAATCGCCTGGTATATTAAAGGTGTGAAAAGATCTATGTATGTTCCTGACTCAGATCCGTATGAATGTTTTTTTCTGACATGAGTATGTGAGAACCTCCGTTTGAACAATGGGAGATCGGAAGTCTGGTTGATGAGTTGGACACTGATTGGAAATTGTTTTGCGATTATTATATCGTGAAGAGTGAAGTGTTCTTAAATGGTTGCATTGATTCTATTTGCTCTTTGATTGAAACTGGTGAATGGGAAGACTTGGTAAACCTTGATGTTTGGGAGTTGATTTTGTCTGAATTTCATACACTCCAACCAACTGATACCAGTAAAAGCACATTGTTGGCTGGCGATTGTTCCAGCTTTTCTGAGGTGCAGCGATCGAGCCTGGAGACCTTGGAGCCTTTGTCTCAGAAATTTCCAGCTTCGCAAAGGAGTGCGATTTCAGGTTCGCAGATTTTGCGTTCTGATTCCCCTGACTCAGCATTGTTGGCTGAGTTTTGGGGTGACACAGAGCTTCTGTTATGTGAACCTGATGCTGAAAAATCCTTGCCTTGTCCAGAGTGTTTCTGTGAATTCTCCCTGTGTCATGCATAGCTTAATGATGATTCCCAGCGAAACTGAAGTTTCTGGGTCTTTGCATTCATCAGTGAATGTTCCAGTAAATTCGCCCTGTACCATGAATTGTGCAGTAGACCTCTCCAATGAACTTCAGGTCACAGAATTATTATGCTGTTCAGCAGGTGCTTCCATGGTTCTGCCCTGCAATATGGACGGTTCAGTGATCCTGTCCAGTGAAGCTGAGGTTGCAGAGTCTTATGCTTCACCCAGTACTTTGGATACTTCAAACCCTCTAGCAGAGGACTCAGAGGCACTGCTTACCTCAGTGGGTGTTGCAGTAATTTTCACCTGTTTAGCGGCTGTCTTAGAACTACAGTCCACTCTAAATAAACTTGATGAATCTTTGTCCAGTGGAGCATTGTCCTCGTCAGGGGGTATTTTGGATACATTGTCCTGTACACGGTCTGATATTACTGAGGTTGTGGAGTCCCTGTCCAATGTTGTAACAACCGGGGAACTCCAGCCCTGTCCTATGAATGTTTCAAAAGTCTTGCCCTGTAACATGGATAATTCTGATTCTCTGGTAAAAATAAAGGTTTTAGAATTTCAGTCCAGTATGAGTGTTCCTGAAACCCTGCCTTGTATCTCAAAAAATTCTGGTTCTCTGGCCAGTGTGGCAGAGGTTCCAGAGTTCTCTTTCTGTCCAGTGAGTTCCCCAGTTTTGCCTAGTTCAGTGGGAGTTGCTGCAATGCTGACTTGTTTTGCAGCTCTTTTGGAGCTCCATTCCAGTGTACTAGAGGAGTCTCTGTCCAGTCCAGAGGAGGTTGTAAAACCCCTATCTAGTTCAGTGCATACATCAAGATTTGTCCTGTCCTGTAAATGCCCCTGAACATGATTTGTTAATAACCTTGCTAGAATCAGTGACATCTAAGTCTGATCCTGCATCCTGTAGTGAGAGTCCAGTAGCTGGGAAGCCTAGTCGTGGTGATTTTCTGCCCAGTTCTGGTTTCGGTCCTATCATGACTGACTCTGAGGTTCGCAGCTCCTTGACATGCCTAGAAGTTTCTCTTGTACCAGTGTGCCCAGATGTGCTCAGTGTGCCAGAATGCCCAAGTGTGTCTAGTGTGCCAGCATACTCAGATGCTTCCTTAGTGGAGACATGTTATGATATTGCCAACCTGCCTGCATGCCCAGAAATGGTTCCTGAAAGTCCTGATCTTGATGTTGGTCCTTGTAACCCTGACTCTGGAATTGCCCTAGGTTCCATAGGGGTTCTTGATAGTTCTCCATGTGAACCTAAGGGACATTCTAACCTCTTGAGATCTCTAGGGAACTTCAAAGTGTTCTGGGAGATTTCTGAGGAAACTTGTCTTGGTACCCTGGACTGGTTCAACAGTGGGCTCTGTGTCGGTAAGGACAGTTCCGGTGGGTATTGTAAAAGGTTTGGCATTCTTGGACAGTCCCTGGAGGGTGATTGGTATCGCTCAGTTTCGGGGGCTTTTTCCTGGAAATCACAGTTCTGATGGGTGTCACACTGGGGCTTTTAGTACTGATGGGCATGGTTCTGTAGGTTCTGGTTCCGATTGGTCCAGTCTTGGGGTGACTGATTCCGGAATTTGGTCTGGTCGGGCTGTCCCGACCTTCACGAATTATCACTTAGATCAGTTTGCTGTTTTTCCTGCATTTGATTTTGTGGTTTGGGTGGTCCAAGAGAATCATGTCAGTTCCTATAGGCATCTGGAAACCGCCTTTAAAGGAGGGGGGGGGGGGGGTACTGTCATGATCGCTTCTGCAGCATGTACTGCTGGCTGCAGAGGTACTGCAGTCAAGCAGTTCTGATTCCTTTTACATGCAGTTGCTAGCATAGTTCTGCATGCATTGCTTGTGATATTCTGTCAGCTAGGGAATGGTAATCAAGCCAGCCTGTTTGTGACTGATTACCATTCACCTGTGTGGAGATTTGCATCTCTGCTCTCATTGGATGACTTCAGTATAAAGGTTTGCTTCCTGCAAGCGTGCTCCGCCCATCATAGTTTGTCAGTCTAGGCTGTTACTGGGTCTCTGAACACTGTGAAATTTAGTTCCTTGTATTGTTACTTTCTAGTTCAGTTTCTTGTGGAGTTACGTTATATATTTCCCAAGGGGACATATATACGTACTTCTTCTAGTATAGAGTTGTAGTATTGTATTGCCTAGCTTAGTTGCTGTATTGCTTCAGATCTAGCTAGTCTTCCTGATTTATGTTATAAATTGGTTTATCGCCAATATATACATATTTTAGTCAGCGTTTGTTATTTTGCTAGGCTTACGTCATATATTGGTTCATTGCCAATATATACGCAAACTAGCGCATTTATTTTCCATATTGCGTTTGCAGATTATTGTATCACATTGATAGCTGTAATTGTAAATTCTTTGATACTATTGTGTGAATTATCTGTGCTCTTGTACTCTGCTTTTGTGGGTTGCGCCAATCTCCTGTGAAGGAGCGGCGAATCCTTCCAGTCCTGTTCTTGCGAAGTAAGCCATCGCTGCGGTCGCGATTGGCTGCTTCATTCCAGTCTGTCCTGTCTGTGGATGCTTGCTGTCACTGTGGCAGTGACTAGTTTAGCAAGCATTCATTCTGTCTAGCCTTGTGGGTTGTGCAATCTCCTGCGAAGGAGTAGCGAACCTTTCCAGTCCTGTCCTTGTGAGGTAGCCATTGCTGCAGCTGCTATTCTGTCTTATATCTGTCTGTATGTTTGCTATCGCAAAAGTAGCGCAACATCGCACTGCGCTGCCATTGCGTATTATCGGAAGCCCAGAGCTGCAGTTGCTCTGGGCAGCCTGTGTGGCCTCTTCCATTATCCTGCTCTTAGCCTAGTTGCGCTAAGTGGTCAGAAAGTATGCCCCCCCCCCCCAGCATTACACTTTACAGTTTACCAGTAGTGCTTTCACCAACAACTTTTTGTTTATCGACTCTAAAGTCTGTTGGACCACTATTACAATTGTCTACAGCACATGTGGGGTAGTCAATGAGCTCCCCCCATCACTTGATAAAGCAAAATTTTCAAACCAGATAACCTCTTCATTCAGCCCCTGATGAGTCACGTGACCGAGTGACGAAACTAGGAAGTAGTCTCAGATGGCATCGCAGCAGGAGAGGAACATATTGGTGAGGGAGGATTGAGGAAGCTGGGCTGTCACCAGGGCAGTCTGACTAGAAGACCATTCGGGGGAGAGCCTGTTGGCAAAACTTTATGCCCTTATTGCCATGCAGAAAAGTGTAAGTGCAATTTTTGAACAGCTGTTTTTATTATATTGCACTATGAATTGTGTTATTATTGATGCTGAATAAAGAGGTTATCTGGTTTAAAGATTCTGCTTGATCGAGTGATGAGGGGAGCCCATTAAATATCCCACAGGTGCTATAGACCATTGTAATAGTGGTCCAACAGACTCAGTGCATCAACCCCCAAGTGTTTACAGGAAAGAAGAGAAACCAACCACAGCTAATTCGCCAGAGCAGAATATAGCATAAACCAGTATGTCTTAGTGCATCCAGTGTGCTTACCTGTCTTGCAGGATGTGTGCAAGGTGAACCCTCGGCAGGATAGCTGACATCGCCAGCCTGGACTATTTCATTCCTCTAACCACGTTGTTAGTCCCCGCCCACACCACGTAAACAGCCAGTTGGTATCCATGGACAGAGACACCCATTTTGGCAGAAGTTAATAAAACCACTTGAAATCAGAAGAAACTGAAGTTAAGAAACATAACTGTACTTTTCCTCTTGTTCCCACTCCTTCAATGCAAATTTGCCCCAAAATGAAAATACCAAATACACCTCTGTGCTGCACAAACTTTCAGTGAGCCAAAATCATGTCAATTCGCCGTGAAAGTTTGGGAATTTGGCCTGTCCATCCCTACTCACGAGCTACTAAAGTGGAAATATATCATCATCGTGGCCAGGCAGTCAGCATTTTGTAAATGGGATAAAGGTGACTGCATCCACATTCCTCTACCGTCAGGCTCCTCGTACTAGTGAAAGGGTTAATGACCTCAGTGAGAAAACTATTCCCTGTGTCAGCACCAAACCGATAAAGGAAGCAAACAGACATTTTCTAGACTGAGCAGTGCACAACACGCAATCATTGCAGCCTTGTTTTCCATTGGTCCATCATGGAGTGCAGTGGCCTATGGAGATTGTTCAAACCTCCTGAAGAGTGAGATAAAAATGGGTTTCTGTGTATAGCTAAGGTTGCAAAAAAAAAAAAAAAAAAAAAAAGACAATGGAGCAATATAAAATCCATCTGCACAGTGCTCTATAGAATACACTCTGGCTGTACAATGAAAATGATTTTTTAAGTTTGAAAAGATATTAGAAGTGCCAAAGTTTCAGCATTGACTTGAAGAGGATTTGTATTGACCTAAAGCAATGTAGACCTGTAATTCTGAAAAAAAGCAAAATTAAGATGCATATTTCAGTAGAGGGAAGCCTCGGTGTCCTCCAGAGGCTTCCCACATGCTCCTCAAGAAGACCACTGATCCAGTGCTGGAACCCTCTGGAAGTTCGTGGGAACACTCCTGTCCATAAAGGAGCATGGCCCCACTGCGCAGGTGCAGGACATCTTGCACCTATGCAGTAGCATGGAGTCGCTCCGGCTCAACGGAAAATGCCAAGCCCAGTGCTACTGTGCAGGTATGAGGAGTAATCGTGGCAAATCAGAGTCTTACAAATCCACCCCCTGATCAAAAAATCAAAAATACCTTCATGAGTTCTGCGACAGACAAGCAACTCTAATAGTGCAGAGCGGGGCTGCAGGGAAGGGAGTTAAGGTTGAGATGAATGTCTTGTACGGTTGTGATCAGGGGTGATTGTACCATGAAGCCACCTGAATTAAATGATTCAGGTGTCAAAATAAGGTGATGCTGCTGGCCCCAACTAAATGGCGCGCAGCACAAATATCTAATCCATCCACGGGTCCTCTCCACTTCTGCACTGCAGCCTATCACTGTACAGCCACATCTCTCTGTAGGCTTCTAATGTCACATGACATGCATAGGAAGCCTACAGTGCTCTGCGAGGTGAAGAGGTCATCATTGTGGAAAAGCAGCTTGTTGTGCTGTGTGAGGAGTCTGACGAGGAGGGAGGAGGCAGCAGTGTTACATTTGACTTGCACAGCAGAAGGGAAGAGGTGGTATTGCTGTCCTGACTGAGTAGGAATGGAGGACGGCTGAGGGTGAGCAGTTTGTTTGTCACAGACTCTCAGCCAGTGTGTTATTGTGTTGAGCTGCAGCGTGTCATGTCTCAGGTTGTTACATATGCTCCCTTGCTGACTGAGAACATTAAATGAAGCAAGGTGTAATGTTGGATGCTGTGCGATCATTCAAAGTCGAGGGGGGGGGGGGAGGGATTAGTATCCTCACAAGTTTGCCTCAGGCAGCAAAATGTCTAGAACCAGCCCTAACAATGTCTCCCCCCTACAAAACTTTTAGGGGGCCCCTCTTCTTACATTCAGACCTCCAGTGCTCAGCAGGGAGAAGGGGCCTGGATTTCATCCCTCCTCCTCCCCCACCAGGGCCCCTCTCCCATGCTCCCCTGGCTGTGTCCGTTCATCCCGACCCACAGATCTTGTGCAGCAGGAGTGACAGCCAGGGCTTACCTCTTCCACAGTCGTGTCTCTCCTGAACTTCCTACTGCAGCCACTAGGTGCCCTCTGGTCTCTCTGAGCTTCTGTGCACATTGGGTGACTTTATGTGACATGCAGAAGATTAAAGTGGATCTGAGATGAACTTTTACTCATTGCATAATTGTGTTCCTTTCCTATTTTTTATAGGGCATTCCTCAAGCCAAATACTTTTTTGTTTTAATATTCTAATGCCCTATAAACTAAGCAAGCCACGCCCACAGGTTTTCAGAGAGCCAAGGCACTTGCAGACAGTAGCAAGGGCTCATGGGAGCTCAGTCTGGGCAGGAGGAGGGGGAGATATTACTAGCCAGAGATTTCAGAGGCAGAGGGGAGGAGGAGGGGGGATTAGTTTTTTTTGCTCAAGATGCAGATAAGCTTGCCTCTGTGTAATCGTGTTGCAAAAAGGGTGTGCGCCTCAAACACCAAGTGAACCCTTATATACCTGGCTTATATAAAGCTGTTTGCAGATAGATTTGCTGTGTAAACTATCTAAGCTTTAGATAAGATATATAGACAAGTTACTTGTTATAGTTCGTTTTTAATCTCGCATCCGCTTTAAAGAGAATCTGTACTCTAAAATTCTTACAATAAAAAGCATACCATTTTAGTCATTATGTTCTCCTGGGCCCCTCTGTGCTGTTTCTGCCACTCCCTGCTGCAATCCTGGCTTGTAATTGCCATTTTTATGCATTGTTTACAAACAAAAGACATAGCAAGTGATAGGCTGAGAGTAGCTCAGTGTGTGAGTCATACAGAGCTTGCAGGGGGCCTGGAGAGGGTGTGTATAGCTTCTATCCAATCACAAGCAGCACAGCACATTCCAGCCTGACTACCTGAGCCCGACAGACCCGACAGAGGAGAGAAGATTAGATCATATAACGGAGATAACACAGCCACTTTACAATTAGGAAAGGCTGCAGTATGACAGAGCACATTAGAACAGGTATAGGAACTTATAGGATAGAAGAAATAAGGCTCACAATTTTTGTTACAGATTCTCTTTAAGAGGAATACAGAGACCAGAGGCCACCTAGTAGTTACAGTGGGAGTGAGTTGGAGAGACCCAACAGTGGAAAAAGTAAGCCCCGGCCATCACTACCACTGCGCTAATCTGTGGGTTTGGGTGAGAGCAAAATTCCAGAGGTTAAACTAAAACTCAGCATTAGTGGAAATGGGCCATGCCAGAAGTGGTTAACTCACCTTGGTTGCTGCCTCTGAATGCAGTGCTCCATGCTCCTCTGCATCCTCCTGATAATCTATCCATCACAGCCAGAAGAAGGAATTACCAAGGGCGGAAGGAGGAAGTATCAGGAGGATGGCATAGAGTGCTGTGTTTAGAGGTAAAAACAAAGGTGAGTTAACCTCCTCTGCCACGTCCCACGTACACCAACACTCAGTTTTAGTTTGGCCTTAGGAAAGAAATCCATTAGCTGAAACTGTATTAATTAATCATCTGTCACCTAACGGCAGCAATGACTTTATTTCTTAGCACAGCTTCCATTTCCTGGGTCAATAAGGATTTGCATTTTGGGAGAATTTTCCCCTCCTTCCCTTTCCGATAACACAATGTTTTTTTGACCAGTTGAATGTCCAGCTCTTGTTACTGGGATTTTCTCATTTGTCACCCAGTGGTGAATTAGCAGTGCACACCTAGGACAAATTAAACTTTTAAAGCACGTGTGCTATTTTAGTCGCACAGTTTTGACCTTCTAGCTTCTATCCCTTTCTTATCCAAGTGTGAATATTGCCAGGTCTGCACTGTGCATGCTGATACGACACTAGCATGATTTCATGGAGTCATCAGCTTAACAAATATGCTGCTGATTTGCATAAACACAATTATTTCTGCAAGACTTCTCAATAACGCTCCAAATACCAATAAACAGTGTTTTTTATTCCGTGCTCTATCTTCAGTGCAATTAGATTTAAGAGGTTATATGGAAATATGTCTAAAACAATTATTCATTTACAGACAGGAAATATTTCCTCTACATGCGTTTGTCTTATCTCTCATGGGATGTGATCTACATGTTTAACATATTATAGGGCTGGTGCACACCGAGCGGCTTTTTGGGCGTTTTCAGATCCGCTTGCGGCTGCGGATCTGCTTGGTCAATGTATCTCAATGGGGTGGTGCACACCAGAGCGGCAGGCGTTTTGCAGAAACGAAAAATGCCTGGGTGAGGCATTTTTTGGATTTCGGATGCGTTTCTGCCTCCAATGTTAAGTATAGGAAAAACGCAAAACGCCTGTAAAACCGCTTGATCAAGCGGATTTTGATGCGGATGCGGATGCGTTTTTTTCAAGAATGCGCACTTCCAGGTCAAATTGTGCTTCCTGTGTGGCAGATTTGCATGAGGGATTTTAGACTGCGCAGGAGGAAGATGGCAGCAAAGTGGTTTACCACAGAAAACCTGATAATTAAGATTGAAAACAGCCCAGAACTTTATGACAAGTCTTTGCCTGGATATAAAGACCACCAAAGGGCTCATGAAATCTGGAGCAACATTGCAAAAGATTTTCTTGGAGAAAAATGGAATACTTTGAGCCAAAAGGGCAAGGATTCTAAGAGTAAGTATATGTGTACAGAATTGTTGTATTTTATTGATTTCATGCAGCACTTTGCAGACAATATATCATCACCCCTCCACTAAATTAGTAATTAAACAATTAGAAATTTCATTATCACAGGTCTCTGGCAAAGCTGTTCTCTCTATAGCCATCTCTCCTTATAAACAGCAGGTACATGTGTGTGTATGTACTCACATGTATTATTAGGGCGCTATTTGCCACTTTAGAGTGTCATGAATGATATAGACATACAACACGGTTTCAAGAATGTTTATTTGCACAATAATACTGATCTCGTCATGTAAGTAAATAGCAGCCTGCAGGTTTTTTAGTTCTTACAGTTATGGCACAAAATAATCAGCTAATTTGTCTCTGTTGTGAATGGCAGAAATGGGACCACGTAAAGTAGCTGGTGGTAAAGTGACAAGAGCACTGTTTGAAAGATCCCCCTCTTCCTCCTCTATGGTCATGCTATCTAGTGTTCTCACATAATTATGCAAAATACATGTTGCCTTCACCACTATTATAGCATACTTTGGTTGCATTTTTATAGCAGTGTGATAAATGCGCCATTTGTTTGCCAGAATTCCAAATGCACATTCTACTACTTGTCTGGCTTTGGTCAGGCGGTTATTAAAGACTACTTTCTTATGAGTCATATCTCTCTGTGCATACGGTCTCATAACATGCTCAGACAGTGCAAAGGCCTCATCAGCCACAAACACACAGGGGTAAGGTGGTTCTACAGTGTCAGGCCAGGGGCGTGGTGGTGGTAAAGTCATCTGGCCTGCGCGAAGCTTCACGCCAAATCGACTGTGCTGGAAGACTGAGGAATCATGGGAACTTCCGTAAGCCCCAACATCCACATAGATAAATTTCAAATTAGGATCCACAACAGCCATGAGCACTAGTGAAAATAATTTTTTATAATTGTAATAGAGACTGCCAGTGAATGCAGGCATAACCAGTCTGACATGTTTCCCATCCACTGCTCCAAGGCAGTTAGGGAAATCATGTTTCTCCCAAAAAAGCTGCATGTTAGCCTCCCACATAGGTACGTCAGGAGTTGGCATAAATTCCGGTTGAAGTACTTTCCAGATCAATTTGCAGGTGTCCAAAACTAAGTATCGGATTGTACTTCTTCCCATGAGGAATTGGTAGTGAAGTGCTGCATATGAATGCCCTGTTGCCAGAAATCTGCAAAAGAAAAGAAATAACATGTATGTTTATTTTTATTCCTAGTTGCCCTCCTGCGGACAAGATGGAAGTCGGTCAGAGACAGTTACAAAAAGGAGATTGAAAAGCAATACCATGAATCCAAAAGTGGGTCTGGAAGTTCGCAGCGAACAAAATATAAATATTGTGGCATATTAGAATTTCTAAGAAAACATCATGAACCGGCTGAGTAAGTATGGCGTAAATGTTAACCTATTGCAATGTTTGTCAACTTCGCAAATAGAACAGTGAAGGAAGGAGTAGGCCCACAATGCAATTCAGTAGTGTGGAACGAATAATCTGCCATCACTCTACCAAATATATTGGGGGACGTAGCTTAATGTAAGGATGGCATAGGTCCAGTTTAAAATGATTACATGACAGGAATGTGGACTGTTCGTTACCCAACATAACAGTTGCCTGACAGTGCTGGTTATATGTTTGGCTGCAGTAGTGTCTGCATCACACATCTGTAACACACATCTACCAAAATCAGTGCTAGTTTACTCAGGCCAGTTTTGCTCTATGCTTGCTCAGGGACTGTGCCTAAAAGCTATGTACACAAATAATGGGAAAAATAGACAGGCTACTGCTATTGTTTTGCAAAGAAAGATGCATCGCATTGTGCCCATATATTTGCTGTGGCATCCATGGTCACTATTCCATGAACTAAAGTTGTGCTTTCCCCTTTCCAAAGGACTGAAGATAGCCTACCACCAGATCCTGAGGAGGACGATGTAGAGGTGCCACCTACCACCACCAGTGATGTGGAAGTTGAAGAAGACACTACACAGGATGTTGACACTGCTACAGTGGAAGACAGTGACTCTACTACCCCAGATCACACACCACACAGCCCAGCGAGTAGTCGGACACGCACAACTGTCAGGTCTAGTAGAGGTGTGAGGGTAGCTACACAAGGCAGGAGAATAGGAAGAGGTATGAGCAGGGCTGAATACGACCAGAAGCTGATTAGTTCAATAGAAAAGGCTGTTGATCATATGGAGAAGCGAGAGGATGAAATGAAACAACTTAAAGAGCCATGCACACAGTATCTTTTAAGTTTGGTGCCACTATTACAAAAAGTGCCTCCTGATAAGCAATGGGCAGCCAGACATGCCATCTCTGAGACCCTGGGGAGATTCTTACTACCTGAGACCCGTGCAGATGACAATGTGCACAACTACTTGCAGCAACCACACCTGCCTGCTTCCAGCCAACAATATAATGCACACCCACAACTCTCTTACCATATGCAACGCATTTATGACCCACCCCACTACCCACCAATGCATATGCATAACATGCCATATGGTCAACAGCCTCATTACTCTATGCCTCCACCTCAGCGCCCTGATCAAGGTATGCGATTTCAAACATCATCTATGCACAGTGACTCTACAGTGTACACTGATTTAACATCGCACAGCCAGCCTCATACAAATGCTGAATCAGGTACACATGCTTACAATCAGGGCCCTGGTAGTATGTGTGATTTGCTATCACAACATGACTAGTTTTTTGTAGTTTTACATTTTATTTTATTGTTCAATGCTCAGATTTGGATCTTAGTTTACATTACCTCAATGTTATGAGGAGTCGCTCAGTTGGTGTGATTACTAGGCGAAAGTTAGTGTCTTGTCGGCGAAGGGCATCCTTCAGTTTGGCTAAAAGGCCATCAAAACTAGGAAAAAAGAGCATGCTTATCTTTAGATCTACTGTTGTTTGTTGCAGAAACATTTTTCATTTGTGACATATTACTTTTGCTGCTGAAAGCAAAGTATGGACAACACATGTCCAAAATATTCTTTGCACAGAAGAACAAAACATTAAAACGAAAGATTTTGTTCAAACATTGCTTCATTACTGTGTCCCATATGCTGATTGTTGCCATATACTTAATGAAGTATGCACCAGGAGTATGTAAGGTCATAATATACTACAAATGTTTTGGGTAAACTATGGATATATAATATAGTAGTTACTCCTATAGAAAAATTAGATGGAGGCCTTAGGCATTGAATACATAACACACCAGGATCAAGTATCACAGTTATTTGGTTAGCTTATGTATACACCGGATTGATTATTGTGTTGTTTTTCTGTTTACAGTCAAACACAGTTAACTAAGGGCCAAAAAGTGCTTCCAATTTCATTCCTCCCCAAAATACTTAGCCCCATGATAAAAATAAGTGACAAGTATTCTTACCTGGACACAGACATGCGGGTGTAGCCAAAAAACTTTTCTGGATGGTGCATCAAATCTCTATATAGGGTCCTAAATTGACCCTTCCGGCGCCGCTCTTGTAGCATGGGATGCACCCAGTATCTCCTTGTCCTTGGCCTACGTCTCATATATGCTGCTACACAGAGCAATAACAGCACATCAGGAAACATTTTCAAAAACAAGTCACTCTTCTCTCCAAACCACAGTGTCACCTCTCCTGAACTAACCCACAATGTTGTTAAGGACCCCACCCTTTTTATATTGGGTTTTTTACTTCAATTGCTCAATGTGCTTCACATGTGTCATCAATATATCGCACTTTAACCCTTTGTTTAAGGTCTTTCTACCTCTTTTCCTGAAAAACGCAAAACGCTTCCAAAAACGCTTGCAAAAACGCACGTAAAAAACGCAAAACGCCCCCAAAACGCCCCAAAACCGCGCTATCAAAATGACAATAAGCGGTTCAAAAAACGCTAGCGTTTTGCGGATCTGCTTGCGGTTTTTGGTGTGCACCAGCCCATAGAGAGCAGCCACAGGAGACAAGGGCACTGCATAGGGCACGGGAGGACGTCCATGCAAAAACTGCTGTGTCACACGTTCATTTCACAAATACAGTGTGTATCTACACAGTAGTAAAATAAAGAAACTGAACAAATAGCAATTTGAAGGAAAACCCCGGGATGTGCTATAAAAAGTATCATGCCCGATGTAATGTCAGCTATTAGAATTAAAGACATATCATTAACAGACATTGGCCCATACTTAAACAGGGACTTCCGACTGTGAGGGAATTCCATGATTGGCCTCTTATGTCATTTAAGAGAGTACCCTCCTTAAGGGATAAACTTGTACATAATGATTTAGGACCCACTAAAGTGAAAGTGACCAAGAGAAATGGCACGTTTCCTTGCATGGGGTGCCATTTGTGTAGCTATATCACAAAAGGGGAGGTTTTTACCCACCCCAGCCGAGGGACAAAATACAAAATCAGAGGCAATTTTACATGCGAGTCCAGGTTTGTTTTTTATTTGTTAAAATGTCCCTGCGGGCTGGGGTATGTGGAGAAAACTACCCAACCCCTTAGGGATTTAATTTCCTCACATAAGTCTAATATCAGAAATCAGAATCGGGAACTATCAGCTTCAGACCATTTTTGTGTAAAAGGGCACCGTCTCTGCCAGCTTATGGTGCAGGTTATAGAGGGTATACCACTACTACGTAGAGGAGGTGACCGGCAGAAATTATTGGCACTTAGGGAAAACTATTGGATAAAGAAATTGGACACTTTAGAAACAAAAGGTCTGAATAGAGACTATGATTTATCTATGCTATTGTGATTTATGTGTTGTAACCTGCAATATTTTATGATTCCACCAGGGGAGCCTTCTATATACTTATTGAAATTGAGGGACGCAGTGAGGTAATATATCTTCTGTTGTCCCGATTATTATTATTATTATTATTATTATTATTATATACATAGTGTGTAGTTGTATGTTATTATACTAAACATTGTCCTTATCATGCGCTCTAGGCTTAGGGTGTGATGGGCGTCGCGTGCATCCATTGATGTCTTTTTGTTTATTTTCCTAGTAGGAGTACGTAGTCGCTTTAAACCACGCCTCCTGCTTTGGGACTCTGTAGGCCGCATACTGATTGGCTGTCCCCGCCGCCGGCTTTGTATGACTAAGCAGCGGTGTTTTTGTGGCTTCCGGAAGCGGACGCTGTCGGCCTCCTTGCAATTGGAGGTAAGTGAGCGGCCATGCCCCCTATGACAGCGCACAGTCCGGGAGTGGACGTTGTCGGCCTCCTTGTAATTGGAGGTAAGTGAGCGGTCATGCCCCCTATGACAGCACACAGTCCGGAAGCGGACGTTGTCGGCCTCCTTGTAATTGGAGGATGCGATCGGCGACACCACGCCCCCCATGGTAGCGCGATGATTGCGCATGGGGGTTTTCCGCCTACTGCCTTGGTTGCCGTGAGCGGACGTTGTCGGCACTTTTCCTATTGGCCTGTTCAGACCATGTGGCACTACAGCATACCTCTTTGTGGACGTTGTCGGCGGACTTTTGATTGGATGCCTGTGGGGCCTTTAGCACCACGAGCTTTGGACTTATATAACACAGGTACACACTGTAGGTATTCATTTTATGCCATATTTATATGTGTTTAGATCTGTGGGCATTAAGTACTGTTTACTTGTACACTGTGGTTGAGGTCCATATTGGGCGCTTGATGATTGGACAATTGGAATGTGGAGGCACACCTGATTGGTGGAAACACTTTCATACATATGCAGGTTAGATAATGAGATAGTTCTCTATGTGGTCCTCTTCTAGACTATAAGAACATAAGTTGTAACTGGTGTTAGTTAGTGTGGGTCCATTATGATTTGAGAAAGGACTATTGTGGTCCGAAACACCTGTGCGTCATCTGTATGTGTACCCATACTTTTTAAGTGTGTTTTTATGGATTGAGCTATAAATAAAGAAATTTTGATGGTGCGGATCTTGAGATATCTGACTACAGACGCTCATTGCTCCAGAGTGGATCTCGGCACATCAGTACACACCATCGGTGCACTAAACAGTTCAGATTGTACAAACTTTTGTAAAGCACACGATAAGACACAGAGGTAAGAGGCCTCTGTCGTTCAGAATGTGGGAAAACTTTTCATAATGGAAAGAGCCTTTAGAGACACCTCGGAAAACTCACACAGGTGAGAAGTTGTATTCATGCTCAGAGTGCGGGAAACGTTTTACCCAGGATGGAAACATCAGACAAATGAAAATACACTCTGGGGAGGAGACTTTTTCATGTTCAGAGTGAATAAAACTTTTATAGACACCAAAAAACTCACACAGGTGACAGACCGTATTCATGTTCAGACTTTTGTAAAGCACATAATGACACATAGAGGTAAGTTCAGAATGTGGGAAAACGTTTCATGATTGAACATGAATAAGGTTTCTCACCTGTGTGAGTTTTTGTAGGTGTCACTGAAGGCTCTTTCTGAGGGCGGGAATGTTTTATTCAAAGTGGAAACCGTAATACACATGAGAATACACACTGAGTAGTGGCCTTTTTCATGTTTAGAGGGCGGGAAAGTTTTCTATGACAGAGGAAACTTTCATAGACACCAACAGACTCACACAGGTGACAGACCATATTCATGTTCAAACTTTTGTAAAGCACATGATAAGACAAACAGGTAAGAGGCCTCTGTCATGTTCAGAATGTGGGAAAACTTTTCATGATAGAAAGAGCCTTCAGAGACACCGAAAAAAACTCACACAGGTGAGAAACCATATTCATGTTCAGAGGGGGGGAAAATGTTTTACTTAGAATGAAAACCTTAATAGACGCCTGAGAATACACACTGGAGAACGGCATTTTTCCTGTTCAGAGTATGGGAAAGATTGTTATGACAGAGAAATCATTCTTAAACACCAAGAGACTCACACAGGTGACAGACCGTATTCATGTTCAAACTTTTGTAAAGCACATGATAAGACACATGGGTAAAAGGCCTCTGTTGTTCAGAATGTGGGAAAACGTTTCATGATAGAAAGAGCCTTCAGAGACACTGAAAAAAACTCACACAGGTGAGAAACCATATTCATGTTCAGAGGGTGGGAAATGTTTTACTTAGAATGGAAACCTTAATAGACGCCGGAGAATACACACTGGAGAACGGCATTTTTCCTGTTCAGAGTATGGGAAAGATTGTTATGACAGAGAAATCATTCTTAAACACCAAGAGACTCACACAGGTGACAGACCGTATTCATGTTCAAACTTTTGTAAAGCACATGATAAGACACATGGGTAAAAGGCCTCTGTCGTTCAGAATGTAGGAAAACTTTTCATGATAGAGCCTTCAGAGACACCGAAAAAAACTCACACAGGTGAGAAACCATATTCATGTTCAGAGGGTGGGAAAAGTTTTACTTAGAATGGAAACCTTTGCCTTGCAGCGTTTTTCATGTTCAGTGTGCTGGAAAGTTTTCTATAACAGAGGAAACTTTCATAGACACCAAAAGATTCACACAGGTGACAGACTATGGGCCTGATTCACAAAGCAGTTATAACTCAGTTATCATGCCTAAAAGACTTCAGGCGTGATAACCTTTGCACCGCTGAGTTGGCACCACTTTGTGCTCTTTATCGCACGCAAAGTCCCGCGCGCGCAATTTCGCGTGCAGCGCCCATAGGGTTTAATGGGCACATCGCGCGCACTGCAAAACTTTGCACGAGTTTCATTTTATCACGCCTAAACTGAGTTTAGGCATGATAAAGGGCTTTTCACAGGCGTGCAAACACTTTGCACCGCTTTGTGAATCAGGCCCTATATGTATGTTCAAACTTTTGTAATGTACATGATAAGAGAAACAGGTAAGAGGCCTCTGTCATATTTGGAATGCGGGAAAACTTTACATGATAGAAAGAGCATTCAGAGACACCTAAAAACTCACATAGGTGAGAAGCCCTATTCATGTTTAGAGGGTGGGAAATGTTTTATTGAGAAAGGAAACCTTAATAGACACGTGAGAATACACACTGGGGAGCGGCATTTTTCAGGTTCTGAATGTGGGAAAGATTTCTACAATGGATGAAACTTTCATAGACACAGAGTGTGGAAAATTATTCTATGACAAATTCAACTTTCATAGACACCAAAAGACTCAAACAGGTGACAGATTGTAATTCATGTTCAAACTTTTGTAAAGCACCTAATTACATAGTTATTTGGGTTGAAAAAAGACATACGTCTATCAAGTTCAACCAGAAAACAAAGTACAACACCAGCCTGCTCCCTCACATATCCCTGTTAATCCAGAGGTAGGTGAAAAACCCTTACAAGGCATGGTCCAATTAGCTCTAAAATGGAAAAAAATCCCTTCCTGACTCCAGATGGCAATCAGATAAAATCCCTGGATCAACACCACTGGGCATTACCTAGTAATTATAGCCATGGATGTTTTTCAGTGCAAGAAAAGCATCTAAGACCCCTTTAAATGCAGATTTGGAATTTGCCATAACTACTTCCTGTGGCAATGTGTTCCACATCTTAATCACTCTTACTGTAAAGAACCCTTTCCTAAGTAAATAGCTAAAACGTTTTGCCTCCATGTGCAGATTTGTGAAGGCCTAGGGCCAAAAAGCTCATACACATCCACATGATAAGACACACAGGTAAGAGGCCTCTGTCATGTTCAGAATGTGGGAAAACTTTACATGATAGAAAGAGCCTTCAGAGATACCTAAAAACTCACACAGGTGAGAAGCTTTATTCATGTTCAGAGTGTGGGAAATTATTTACTCAGAATGGAAACCTTCATGGACATATGAGAATACACACTAGGGAGCGGCCTTTTTAAAGTTTAGAGTGTGGGAACGATTTCTATGATAGAGGGAGATTTCATAGACACCAAATAACTCACACAGGTCACAAACCGTATTCATGTTCCGACTTTTGTACAGCACATGACAAGACACATGGGTAAGAGGCCTCTGTCATGTTCAAAATGTGGGAAAAGTTTTCATGATAGAAACAGTCTTCAGAGAAACCTAAAAACTCACACAGGTGTTCAGAGTGTGGGAAATGTTTTACTCAGAATGGAAACCTTCATGGACCCTTGAGAATACACACTGGGGAGTGTAATTTTTCAAGTTCAGAGTGCGGGAAAGATTTATATGATAGAGGAAAGTTTCATAGACACCAAAAAGCTTACACAGGTGACAGACCGTACTCATGTTCAAACTTTTGTAAAGCACATGATAAGATACACAGATAAGATGCCTCTGTCATGTTCAGAATGCGGGAAAACTTTTCACGGTAGAAAGAGCCTTCAGACACATCTAAAACTTACAGATGAGAAGCCTTGTTCATGTTCAGGTGTGGGAAATGTTTTTAACCAGCATGGAAACCCTTATAGACACGTGAAGGGATCAGCTTTTTTCATAATGCGGGAGGGATTTCTATGACAGAGGAAACTTTCATAGACACCAAAAGACTCACACAGGTGACAAACTGTGTTCATGTTCAGAGTGTGGGAAATGTTTTACTTAGACTGGAAACCTACCTTCATGGACACATGTAAATACACACTGGGGAGTGTCCTTTTTCAAGTTCAGAGTGCGGGAAAGATTTCTATAGGAAAGTTTCATAGACACCAAAAAGCTCACACAGGTGACAGACCGTATTCATGTTCAGACTTTTTTGTAACGCACATGATAGGACACAAATGTAAGAGGCCTCTGTCATGTTCAGAATGTGGGATATCTCAGATCATGCTCCTGTTTTTCCCCAATTGGCCTTCCCGGCTACTTAGAGCAAACAGAACCATTGGAGATTGAACCCTCAGTTGCTCACAGATGACTCAGATTGAAGGGAGATCTCTGAGGCTTTGCACAATTATTTTAGAGAAAACACTACTGATGAGGTTTCTGGTCTAACTGTGCATCTATTTTTTTTTTAATTAATTAAAGAAATGGAGTTTTATTGACGTGAGCTCCTGGAGTTTCTACGTTCTTCTGCAATGTTCTAACGGTGTGGGAAGCCCACAAGCACAAAAGTTTTCTTAACTGTGAATCTAAGATGGTGGTATATCTCCTTGAGTGCCCGTGTGGACTACAACATGTGGGGTTAAGATTATACAAGATGTTGGTGATTTTTGAATGAAAAGGGACAATAGTGCAATACAATAAGAATG
The DNA here is from genome assembly GCF_040937935.1 of Hyperolius riggenbachi. Classification (NCBI taxonomy): domain Eukaryota; kingdom Metazoa; phylum Chordata; class Amphibia; order Anura; family Hyperoliidae; genus Hyperolius; species Hyperolius riggenbachi. Next base: position 105,219 of record NW_027152452.1, on the reverse strand, counting down.
GATAATAGTGCAATGCAGTGCAATATAATTTAAGGCCACTAGATGGCGGACATGAAACTGAACTATAAACTGATAAACCTAGACTGCTAACATGCCAAAAATGTCCGAAGGAAAATGGATAATAGTGCAATATGTGGCATCTCTGGAGGTGGAATAAATTCATGGAAGTATCTTGATGTGGCCTACATAGCACTGTTGCTTTTTCGTAGCATATTGCATCTGGTAAAGAAGGATATACCTGTGGAACAGCTGCAGTGTGGTGACTGAAGGAAGAAACCAAAGGCTACCGTTTGGGGTGCCTCTTCTGAATAATTGCTAGGAATGCTGACATATCCAATTTCTTGGCTTCTCTCCGATCACCCCAGACCTTGCTGAGGAACTTGATGAAGACATTTCTATTCCAGAGTTCCTCGCTGCAGTTAAAGGCCAAAAAAACTGATAAATGTCGAGGCCCAGATGACCAAACCTCGCAGTACTATAGGCTCTATGCTTCTGCTCTGGCTCCAGCCTTCCTATAGTCATTTAATGGGATCCCATCTGGCATCACTCCCTCTCAACAGTTGCTTTAGGCTCACATCACAGTGCTATCTAAAAGTGGCAAGGACCCAGGTCTTGGTCAGAGCTACTGGCCAATACCCTTGCTGAACCTAGATGTGAAAATATTAGAAATAATATTGGTCACGCACCTGCAGGGGATGGTTGCTGACAAAGCGAATAAAGATCAAGTGGGATTTGTGATGGGGCGGGAGGCACGGGATAACACCACCAAGGTAATTTGTGTGCACTCAGATGCCGAGAAGGCCCCTGACAGGGTCACCTGGGATTACATGTCTGCCGTTTTTTTATCCAATCTGGGACTGGGCATGACAATGAGGTCTTGAATAGGGCTGATATAGTCAAATCCATCTGGGAGAACACAAGTCAACAACACCTTGTCAGAGCCCATCTTACTGAAAAATGGTACACATCTTGCCCACGTCTCCACTCGTCTACATCCTGATGCTGGAGCCCTTCCTTAATTTTGTAAGGTCAGATGTGAATGTACAGGGGGGAAATAATTTGGCAACAATCTCCTGTTTTTTTATCATTCAGTCCCTCCTATCCTTACCTAATATCATGCTCTGCTTCTGTTGGTGACATCCCTGTGAATGTAGTGCTTGGACTTCCTCTCTTCATTAGAGATGTGGCGAACGGTTCACCGGGCGAACATCCCTGGGGGGTTTACTACTTCCGAGTCGCTCTGACCCGGAGTAGTACGCCTGCGCTGCCCGGCGGAGCGCGTCCTAGATCGCGCTCCTGTTGCCGGGCACTCTCTGCGCATGAGCGTGACGTCGTTCATGACGTCACGCACATGCGCAGAAAGTGCCGGGGAACAGGAGCGCGATCTAGGACGCGCTCCGCCGGGCAGCGCAACGTACTACTCTGGGTCGGAGCGACTCGGAAGTAGTAAACCCCCCAGGGATTCAGAGATGTTCGCCAGCTACTCTTCATTAACAGATGTCCTAATGAACTTTGCTTTGAATCTTGTTTTTTTTCTCTGCCTGCCAGCAGAACTCCTTCAGAACTTGTATTACGCTACAGACTGTTGGGAGGAGATCTGAAAGGTCACCTGATCTCTCAGCAAGGACAACAAGGATATAAACCAAGCCTGAGCACTAATCCAGTGCTAGTTCATCGTACCAGTGTTCTGGCCTTCCTAATCTGGGTTATCGGCCCTTGTACTCTGTTCCTTGCTGCCTTGTATTTTGTTGCCTTCCTGTGTGTGATCTACTGCTTTCTCCTAGACGAGTCTTTGCCAAGGTGACTACATTGTATGGTTGATGTCCTAGTTTATAACTTGCCTGTATGACTAACCGTTTGCCGTATCTTGTGTCCTGCAAATTACCTTGTGTATATATTTGTAAATATCTCTTGTATATAATAACCAGGTTCAGTGGTCTGTGTGCACACAATTGTGTGTGTGTGTGTGTGTACGTGTGTGTGTGTGTGTGTGTGTATATATATGTATGTATATGTGTATATATATATATATATGTATGTATATGTGTGTGTGTATATATATATATATATATATATATATATATATATATATATATATATATATATGTGTATATGTGTATACATATATATATATGTGTGTGTGTGTGTGTGTGTGTGTGTGTGTGTGTGTGTGTGTGTGTGTGTGTGTGTGTGTTACGGCCAGAACCTGAAGTCTGGTCACTTCGGGTTATGGCTAAGCAAAACTAGAAGTGGCTGTCTCACTGCGCCCAATGTCCAAAATGAATGGATTCCTGGTGGCTCCGTTCCTCTCCCTGGCTCTGGCTCCTCCCCCTCCTATTGGGTTCTGGCAGCCTGGAACACATGCGATGCACTCAGTCGTTCGTTGTGGTAGGGAAGCAGAGCGGGAACGCTGCAGACATTGCTTCTGCCAGCACCCGCTCTGCAGGAATAAATGGCACAAATCCCTGCTTTCTTTCCATGCCGTTGTGTGTCCCTGCCAGATGATATATATTGGGATTACTACTAGAATGATGCAGGAATGTTATCAGGACCATTGTAGTTCCTTGGACAATCTTCAAGCTAAGGTGTGTCCCCAGGTAATGGAACATATGAATCGGGTCCATATGGGTGACTCCACTAAACTTAGATTTTTTGGCCTGGAACAGGTGACTAGGGACAGGAGGAGTGGTGATTGGTTTAGAAAATTACAGTGCAGAGAAAGCTTCTGGATCTCTTTTTTCGATGCAGTGGGCCCTTTGGGCCTAAATGAAATAAATTATCTATCTGTATTTTTTTAGTGCATGATGTTGTTTATTGCTATTCTGTATGTGTCTTTATATATAGTTTTTTCTAATTGTATTCTCTCTTGCTATCTCCTGTAGTTGATATTCACTTGCTTCATTCAGGGGCGGACAGACTCCAGAGTGCACTCACTCCCTGATGTCAGTTGTATCGGCGGGTGAGTTGGTTTCATGGTAGGGAAATTTTCTATAATTTTATTTGTTAAGCCCCTTTGTTTTCTTGGGTTTTTGAACAGTGCTTTAATGATTTGTGGCTGGCGTCCCGTTGCCGCAGCAACGGCCATCTCAGCCCTGATTGGACTGACTATTTTTGGTCCTCTCAGGCTATGATTAACTGAGTGCAGTGGAATGGTCTAAAACTGTGGGCGGGGACACCCTAAAACCTGCTGCGCAATGTGCTTCACGTCATCCTATTCGGATGACGCTGCTGGCAACCTGATTGGTCACCGTGATTAGCAACTATTTCCTGTTTCCTGCTGGTGGATCGCAGATCCAGGAAGTGTGAGAACGGAGGGGATGGCGGTGTGCTTCAGGCGTCCCGTCTGCCCAAGTATTTACAATCATTATCAGTGAGTACACTATGTAAGGGATGGCTATTGGGGGGGGCTCAGTGTCCTGATGAAGCACTCCACTGAGTGAGTGCGAAACAGCTGCTGACCTACTGCATGCTGTACCCTCTCCATATGTTAGCTATCGTTCATTGCTTGGCAATTTTTTAAGTGTATGATTAAACTTCTGTCCATAACATATACACTGGGTTGCTCTGCATTACGCCTTATGCAGGGAGATCTAATTTTATATAGTTCGGATGCAAGTGTAGGATTATTATTTTGTATTCATTCCTGGATATTGTTGCATTTATTTATATTGCTGTGAAAGAGGTTAATGTACATTGCTGGTTTCATTTCTTTCTTTATATTCCTTGCCTTTGTAAATAAACTCCCATTATTCATCTATTCCTGGCCTTGGTATTTCAGTTATTTCCTGAACAGTGACATTTCCATTTGGTTGCAGGTCTTGTGCTTTGCTCATTAAGTGCTCGTGAATTGCAATGCACGATTCCTGTGCAACCCTTACACCTAATTTAATCTCAGCCTTTACTTTCTTTGGTTGTATCTCCAACTTAAAGATTAATTATTTAAAATCATTTGCTTTGAATATTGAGTATGAGTCAACATACATTGGATCTCTGCAAGAAAGCTTTTTCGTTCCAATGGGGTCTCAAGTCAATTGTATATCTGAGAATTAACCTCTCTGCCAATCTAGATAATGAATTCAAACTCAATTTTGCACCTCTGGCTAAGAATGTGGGTAAATTGTTGGAAGACTGTGGATGATTGAAGTCACTTTCTTGTTTTGGGAGGGTTGCAGCCTCCAAAATGTACATCTTACCAAAATTTCTGTATATCAGTCAGGCTATCCAAATTCAACTCCCATTCTCCTATTTTAAGGACCTCCACAAGCAGGTTCACGTGTTCATTTGGGGAAAAAAGACACCGCTTATCATTATCAAGATGCTAAGACGTATGAAAATGGATGGTGGAGTGGGTCTACCCAATTTCAAAACATTTAGCTGCTCATTTAGCTGCTCAACTGACTAGAATCATTGATTGGCTGGCCCACGTGGACACAAAGGACTGGGATATACTGGTGAAATCATTTGTGGAATGTGATTTGGCTGATTTACCATGGCTAGGTTAAACCACTCCCCCCCCCCACACACACACTATTAGATGGTCTCACCCCCTGAAAGCTGCTTCCCTTGGGGCCTTTAATAGATCTACTAAAGCCTTATCCCTCTTCTCACCTATGGGGCTCATGACCCTAGATGTGAGAAATCTTCACTTTGCTCCAGGATTGGAAGAAAAGTTCTTGGAAGAATCAGTTCCCTAGCATACCCCTAGATTGGTTGACTTTGTTGTAAATGGTCGGGTGGCCCCATAGGAAACTTGCAAATCACTGACTTCTCCTAATCCAATCTCTCTTTGGAAATGTTGTCAAATGGCCAATTGTGCCTCTTCTGGAAAGACGGACCAGTACCTTAGGTGCACATACACGTCATTTGATCAGAAATGTAGATCCCAAGACCATGATAAGCACACAACCTCATGGCTTTATAATCTGCTCAATCCAATCGATAGCCAGATGCTTCTACCCTTTCAAGCTGAGTGGCATGGGGCCCTGGGGAGGCAGCTCTGATGCGCAGTGGGACCAAATGTTTCTTAGGGCACATAAGACATGCCTCAATGTTTATGCACAGGAACAGAATTACACATGTCTTGCTTCCTGGTACTGTATTCAGGCAAAATTACATTAAATCTTCCCTTCAACTTCAAACTTGTGCTGGAGATGTCAACTTGCGAGTGGACACTTAAAGCATAAAGCATGGGATTGCCCTAAGATACAACCCTTCGGGTTGCAAGTGCATGATTTAATCTTTAAGATAACTAGCTGATCCCTCTAGTTTACACCTGAAACTTTCTTGCTACATGGGGCATCAAAGTCTTTTAAAAGCCATAAAAAGTCCCCACTTACACATCTGATGAACACTGCTTGTGCACTGATCCCAGCTCTTTGGAAGTCTGAGTCTGTCCCTACCTTACACCTGTGATTCCATGAAATTCAAAAGATGAAGGAAATGGAGGAGGCAATATTAATCGCACATGATAAAGTGGACATGACACTCACACTCATTTGGGCCGCTTGGTGTGAGTTCCAAGATTCTGATGACTATAAACAAATTATAAATCCTGTTGTTTAAAACAGACCTGCTTTGAACTCTGATTAGAGAATATGGGAACGATGTTGTCTTTAGGGGAGTCTGTGTGTGTGTGTGTGGGGGGGGGGGGGGGATTAGGGGTCTTAAGAGGTTCAGCTTCTTGTTCACTTACACTGCTTTTACTTATTGAGCAAATTGTAGATCAATACTATTTGGATTAACCACTTGCCGACCGCCGATGGGCGGAGGCAAGGGCTGGGCCCAAACGACCGCAATACGCCCATCGGCGGTGGGCGTGGTAAAGCGGCGATCGCGTCATTCGTGACGGCGACAGGCTCCGCCCACCTCGTGCTGTAACCCGCCGGCCGTTCGGAAGCGCCGGCAGGTTACTTGCTACCGGATCGCCACATCTAAAGCATATAATACGCTTTGTAATGTATACAAAGCGTATTATACAGGCTGCCTCCTGCCCTGGTGGTCCCAGTGATCGAGGGACCACCAGGGCAGGCTGCAGCCACGCAGGTGAGCACCCAAGCACACTGATCTCCCCCCCCCCTTCCCTCTGATCACCCACAGCACCCCTCAGACTCCTCCCCCCACCCACCCCTCAGACCCGTTTGCACCCAATCACCCCCCTAATCACCCATCAATCACTCCCTGTCAGCGCTATTTTTTTAACTAGTCCCTAAACTGCCCCCTGGGGACTCCTGATCACCCCCCACACTCTTAGATCCTCCCCAGACCCCCCCAGCCTGCCCCCCTGTGTACTGTATACATCTATCCTCCCCTGTAATCACCTGTCAATCACCTGTCATTCACCCGTCAATCACCACCTGTCACCACCTGTCACTGCTACCCATCAGATCAGACCCCTATTTGCCCCTAGGGCACCCGATCACCCGCCCACACCCTCAGAACGACCTCAGACCCCCCCCCTGTGTACTGTATACATCTATTCTCCCCTGTAATCACCTGTCAATCACCCATCAATCACCCGTCAGTCACCCCGTCACCACCTGTCACTGCCTCCCATCAATTCAGAACCTAACCTGCCTCTTACGGGCATCTGATCATCCTCCCACACCATCAGATCGCCCGCAGACCTACTCTCAGATCACCTCCACAGTGCATTGTTTACATCTGTTCTGCCATCTAATCACCCACTGATCACCCATCAATCACCCCCTGTCACTGCTACCCATCAGATCAGACCCCTATCTGCACCCAATCACCCGCCCACACCCTCAGAACGACCTCAGACCCCCCCCCCCCCCCCGTGTACTGTAAACATTTATTCTCCCCTGTAATCACCTGTCATTCACCCGTCATTCACCACCTGTCACTGCCACTTATCAGATCAGACCCTAACCTGCCTCTTACGGGCATCTGATCACCCTCCCACACCATCAGATCGCCCGCAGACCTACTCTCAGATCACCTCCAAAGTGCATTGTTTACATCTGTTCTGCCATCTAATCACCCACTGATCACCCATCAGTCACCCTCTGTCACCACCTGTCACTGCTACCCATCAGATCAGACCTTAATCTGCCCCTTGGGCACCCAATCACCTGCCCACACCCTCAGAATGCCCTCAGCCCTGATCACCTTGCCAGTGAATTGCTTGCATCTATTTCCCCCTCTAATCACACCTTGAGACACCCATCAATCACCTCCTGTCACCCCCTAGCACACCTACCCATCAGATCAGGCCCTAATTTGCAGCGTGTGGGCTCCTGATCACTCGGCCAAACCCTCAGATCCCCCTCAGACCCCCTTCCGATCACCTCCCCAGTGCATTGATTGCATCTATTTTCCCCTCTAACCGCCCCCTGAGACACCCATCAATCACCTCCTGTCACCCCCCTAGCACTCCTATCCATCAGATCAGGCCCAATACAACCTGTCATCTAAGAGGCCACCCTGCTTATGACCGGTTCCACAAAAATTGCCCCCTCATAGACCACCTGTCATCAAAATTTGCAGATGCTTATAACCCTGAACAGTCATTTTGAGACATTTGGTTTCCAGACTACTCACGGTTTTGGACCCCTAAAATGCCAGGGCAGTATAGGAACCCCACAAGTGACCCCATTTTAGAAAAAAGACACCCCCAAGGTATTGCATTAGGTGTATGACGAGTTCATAGTTTTTATTTTTTGTCAAAAGTTAGCAGAAATTGATTTTTATTGTTTTTTTCACAAAGTGTCATTTTCCACTAACTTGTGACAAAAAATAAAATCTTCTATGAACTCACCATACACATAACGGTATACCTTGGGGTGTCTTCTTTCTAAAATGGGGTCACTTGTGGGGTTCCTATACTGCCCTGACATTTTAGGGGCCCTAAACCGTGAGGAGTAGTCTAGAAACCAAATGCCTTAAAATGACCTGTGAATAGAACGTTGGGCCCCTTAGCGCAATTAGGCTGCAAAAATTAGGCTGCAAAAAAGTGTTACACATGTGGTATTGCCGTACTCAGGAGAAGTAGTATAATGTGTTTTGGGGTGTATTTTGTACACATACCCATGCTGAGTGGGAGAAATCTCTCTGTAAATGGACAATTGTGTGTAAAAAAAATCAAAAAATTGTCATTTACAGAGATTTCTCCCACCCAGCATGGGTATATGTAAAAATACACCACAAAACACATTATACTACTTCTTCGGCAGTACCACATGTGTGGCATTTTTTTGCAGCCTAACTGCGCTAAGGGGCCCAAAGTCCAATGAGCACCTTTAAGCTTTACAGGGGTGCTTACAATTTAGCGCCCACCAAAATGCCAGGACAGTAAACACACCCCACAAATGACCCCATTTTGGAAAGTAGACACTTGAAGGTATTCAGAGAGGGGCATGGTGAGTCCGTGGCGGATTTCATTTTTTTTTTGTCACAAGTTAGCAGAAATGGAAACTATTTTTTTTTTGTCTCAAAGTGTCATTTTCCGCTACCTTGTGACAAAAAATAAAATCTTCTATGAACTCACCATGCCTCTCACTGAATACTTTTGGATGCCTTCTTTCCTAAATGGGGTCATTTGGGGGGTATTTATACTATTCTGGAATTTTAGCACCTCATGAAACCTGACAGGTGCTCAGAAAAGTCAGAGATGCTTCAAAATGGGAAAATTCACTTTTGGCACCATAGTTTGTAAACGCTATAACTTGTACCCAAACCAATAAATATACACTGAATTTTTTTTTAATCAGACATGTAGCACAATAAATTTGGACAAAAATGTATAAAGAAATTTTACTTTATTTGAAAAATGTCAGCACAGAAAGTAAAAAAAAAACATTTTTTTGACAAAATTCATGTCTTTTTTGATGAATATAATAAAAACTAAAAATCGCAGCAGCAATCAAATAGCACCAAAAGAAAGCTGTATTAGTGACAAGAAAAGGAGGTAAAATTCATTTAGATAGTAGGTTGTATGACCGAGCTATACACCGTGAAAGCTGCAGTGGTCTGAATAGAGAAAAAGGCTCTTGTCCTTAAGGGGCGAAAAAGACTGTGGTCCTCAAGTGGTTAAGATGAGTGCCTAACTTATGTGAATATTTGATCAGGTCATCATCTTCCACCTGCTGCTTCTCCCTGTTCCGAGCTCAGGTCAGATGAAGGGAATATTATTGAAAGTGTTTTAGATGTCATTATAAACACATATAATGTATAAACACATATAATGACACAGTTAATAAAAAGTGGGGGGAAAGGCTGAACATCCCTAAACACATGCTTTGGGAGGCGCAGCCTCCCCCCTCCACCTTTTCTTAACTTTGTAACTATGTAACTATCAGGTCAACTGCTCCCAGCCCCTCCTCCTGAGTTTCCTGTTTGCATAATAAGTAGTAGCAGATTTGCATATGATTTGCATCTGAATTGAATGTGAAGTGTGCAGAAAATCTATTTAGGTGCTGCACACTGAGCTGGTGGTCATTTCAGATGCAGCCTTAGCGGCATGCGCTGGCGTTCTCCTCACATATAATGACACCTATAAAATATTACACATTGCGTGCGTACAATGTTATCTGTAAAAAAATGATGGTTCATATTTGCATATATATATTACACTGGAAAAGAGAGTAAAAGAGGGACAAAATGTGCAAGACAGTTGAATGGAGAAGGAACAAATACATATTTTAACTGTTCACATGCCCAACTCCTCTTCAACATGAAAAATACTTGTCGAACCCATTCTGTAAGAAAACAGAAGAGAGACAACATATGTTGTCATAACAGAAGAGAGCCAACACGTGTCAGATCATGACACATATAAAATGTTACACATACTGTGCATACAATGTTATCTGTGAATAAAGATGGCTCATATAGCATATAAAGTATATCATACTGGAAAATAAAATAAAGGGGAGACAAAGGGTGGAAGAAAGTTGAAAGGAGAAGAAACAAATACATATTATAACAGTTTACATGCCCAACTCTTCTGCAACATGAAATATTGTCGAACCCCACCTGTCAGAAAACAGAAGAGAGACAACACAAAAAAGAGATACCAATTTACATGCATTACCACATACAATGCCAAATAAAAAATAATACACTTGAAATGCACACAAAGTGACCTGAAAAAAAAGATTGCTTTTATATACATTCATATTATACTGGAAAAGAGAAAAAAATTCAAACAAACAGAGAAAGTTGCAAGGAGAAAGATCAAATACATGTTCTAACAAATCCCATGCAAAACTCTTCTTCAACTTGAAAAATACTTGTCGACCGCCATCTAAGAAAACAGAAGAGAGACAACACACAAAAAGAGAAACCAACTTACGAGCATTAACACATACAATAACAGGTATAAAATACTACACATGAAATGTGCACAGTGACCGGAAAAAAAAAAAAGGTTCATATATATGCATACTTCTTAAACTTAAAAAGAGAATAAAAAACAGACAAAAAGTGCAAGAAAGTTGCAAGTAGGCAGAACAAATGCATGTTATAACAAATCCAACGCCCAACTCTTCATCAACATAAAAATACTTCTCGAGCTCCATCTGAAAGAGAAAAAAAAGAGAGAGAACACAGAAAAAGAGAAAACAATGTACATGCATTTACACATAAAATGGAAGATATAACATATTACACATTGCAAAACTAAAGGATACCATAGGGTGGGCCATTGATATGGATACACCTTATATATGGATACATCCCATATACTACACCATACCATCAATTGTTTTGTTCTAACAGTCTTGGAGGGATCTATCCAATGTGGGTTACTGTCAGACCAATAGCGAAGGTTTTGTTTGTTAACTTCACCATTCACATACATTTGTGTATCCATATAAATGGCCATATTAAGGTGTATCCACATAAATGACCCACCCTGTAGTGTGGCCTCCTCCTCCCCAATAGCCACCCTGTTCCTCTCCAGGTTTCTTTTCTTTAACAGTTAGTGTGCAAAATCTGCACAGTGAATGTGAAAACACAAATACGCCCAACTGCCACCACCATAACAATCCACATGCACAACTCTTCTTCACCATGAAAAACACTTGTAGACCGCCATCTGTAAGAAAACAGAAGAGAGACAACACAAAAAAAGAGGTACCAATTTACATGCATTACCACATACAATAACAGTTATAAAATACTACCCATGAAATGCACACAAAGTGACCTGTGAAAAAAGATTGTTTATATATGCATACATATCATACTGAAAAAGAGAAAAAAAAAGTCAGACAAAAAGAGTAAGAAAGTTGCAAGGAGAAAGAACAAATAGATGTTATAACAAATCCGATGCCAAACTCCTCTTCAACATGAAAAATACTTGTCGACCGCCATCTGAAAGAAAACAGAAGAGAGACAATACAAAAAAAACCCATATACCAACTTACATGCATTAACACATACAATAACAGATATAAAATACTACACATGAAATGCACACAGTGACCTGTAAAAAAAAAAAAGTTCATATATGCATACTTATTATACTGGAAAAGAGAATAAAAAACAAACAAAAAGTGCAAGAAAGTTGCAAGGAGACAGAGCAAACACATGGTATGTGATAACAAATCCCATGCCCAACTCTTCATCAACATAAAAAATATTTCTCGAGCTCCATCTGGAAGACAAAAGAGAGACAACACAGAAAAAAAGAAAAAAACATACATGCATTTACACATACAATGTAAGATATAAAATATTACACATTGCAAAACTAAAGGATACTACAGGGTGGGCCATTTATATAGATACACCTGATCTATGTATACACCCCATATACAACATCATACCACCAATTTTTTAGTTCCAACAGTCTTGGAGGGATCTATCCAATGTGGGTTAGTGTCAGACCTATAGTGGTGGTTTTGTTTGTTAATTTTACCATTCACATACAATTATGTACCCATATAAATAGCCAAATTAAGGTGTATCCATATAAATGGCCCACCCTGTACTGGCCTCCTCCTCCCCAATAGCCACCCTATTCCTCTCCAGATTTATTTTCTTTAACAGTTAGTGTGCAAAATCTGCACAGTGAATGTGAAGACACAAATACGCGCAACTGCGACCGCCATACCAATTCACATGCACAACTCTTCTTCACCATGAAAAACACTTGTCGACCGCCATCTGTAAGAAAACAGAAGAGAGACAACACAAAAAAAGAGGTACCAATTTACATGCATTACCACATACAATAACAGTTATAAAATACTACCCATGAAATGCACACAAAGTGACCTGTGAAAAAAGATTGTTTATATATGCATACATATCATACTGAAAAAGAGAAAAAAATTCAGACAAAAAGAGTAAGAAAGTTGCAAGGAGAAAGAACAAATAGATGTTATAACAAATCCGATGCCAAACTCCTCTTCAACATGCAAAATACTTGTCGACCGCCATCTGTAAGAAAACAGAAGAGAGACAATACAAAAAAAGAGATACCAACTTACATGCATTACCACATACAATAACAGATATAAAATACTACCCATGAAATGCACACAGTGACCTGTAAAAAAAAAAAAGTTCATATATGCATACTTATTATACTGGAAAAGAGAATAAAAAACAAACAAAAATTGCAAGAAAAATGCAAGAAGACAGAGCAAACACATGGTATGTGATAAGAAATCCCATGCCCGACTCTTCATCAACATAAAAAATATTTCTCGAGCTCAATCTGGAAGACAAAATAGAGACAACACAGAGAAAGAGAAAACAACATACATGCATTTACACATACAATGGAAGATATAAAATATTACACATTGCAAAACTAAAGGATACTACAGGGTGGGCCATTTATATGGATACACCTGATCTATGTATACACCCCATATACAACATCATACCACCAATTTTTTAGTTCCAACAGTCTTGGAGGGATCTATCCAATGTGGGTTAGTGTCAGACCTGTAGTGGTGGTTTTGTTTGTTAATTTTACCATTCACATACAATTATGTACCCATATAAATAGCCAAATTAAGGTGTATCCATATAAATGGCCCACCCTGTACTGTGGCCTCCTCCTCCCCAATAGCCACCCTATTCCTCTCCAGATTTATTTTCTTTAACAGTTAGTGTGCAAAATCTGCACAGTGAATGTGAAGACACAAATACGCCCAACTGCCACCGCCATAATAATTCACATGCACAACTCTTCTTCACCATGAAAAACACTTGTCGACCGCCATCTGTAAGAAAACAGAAGAGTGACAACACAAAAAAGAGGTACCAATTTACATGCATTACCACACACCATAACAGATATAAAATACTACCCATGAAATGCACACAAAGTGACCTGTGAAAAAAGATTGTTTATATATGCATACATATCATACTGAAAAAGAGTCAGACCAAAAGAGTAAGAAAGTTGCAAGGAGAAAGAACAAATAGATGTTATAACAAATCCGATGCCAAACTCCTCTTCAACATGAAAAACACTTGTCGACCGCCATCTGAAAGAAAACAGAAGAGAGACAATACAAAAAAAGAGGTACCAACTTACATGCATTAACACATACAATAACAGATATAAAATACTACCCATGAAATGCACACAGTGACCTGTAAAAAAAAAGTTCATATATGCATACTTATTATACTGGAAAAGAAAATAAAAAACAAACAAAAAGTGTAAGAAAGTTGCAAGGAGACAGAGCAAACACATGGTATGTGATAACAAATCCCATGCCCAACTCTTCATCAACATAAAAAACATTTCTCGAGCTCCATCTGGAAGACAAAAGAGAGACAACACAGAAAAAGAGAAAACAACATACATGCATTTACACATACAATGTAAGATATAAAAAATTACACATTGCAAAACTAAAGGATACTACAGGGTGGGCCATTTATATGGATACACCTGATCTATGTATACACCCCATATACAACATCATACCACCAATTTTTTTGTTCCAACAGTCTTGGAGGGATCTATCCAATGTGGGTTAGTGTCAGACCAATAGTGGTGGTTTTGTTTGTTAATTTCACCATTCACATACAATTATGTACCCATATAAATAGCCAAATTAGGGTGTATCCATATAAATGGCCCACCCTATACTGTGGCCTCCTCCTCCCCAATAGCCACCCTATTCCTCTCCAGATTTATTTTCTTTAACAGTTAGTGTGCAAAATCTGCACAGTGAATGTAAAGACACAAATACGCGCAACTGCGACCGCCATACCAATTCACATGCACAATTCTTCTTCACCATGAAAAACACTTGTCGACCGCCATCTGTAAGAAAACAGAAGAGAGACAACACAAAAAAGAGGTACCAATTTACATGCATTACCACATACCATAACAGATATAAAATACTGCCCATGAAATGCACACAAAGTGACCTGTGAAAACAGATTGTTTATATATGCATACATATCATACTGAAAAAGAGAAAAAATGTCAGACAAAAAGAGTGAGAAAGTTGCAAGGAGAAAGAACAAATAGATGTTATAACAAATCCGATGCCAAACTCCTCTTTACCATGAAAAACACTTGTGGACCGCCATCTATAAGAAAACAGAAGAGAGACAACACAAAAAAGAGGTACCAATTTACATGCATTACCACATACAATAACAGTTAAAAAATACTACCCATGAAATGCACACAAAGTGACCTGTGAAAAAAGATTGTTTATATATGCATACATATCATACTGAAAAAGAGTCAGACAAAAAGAGTAAGAAAGTTGCAAGGAGAAAGAACAAATAGATGCTTTAGCAAATCCGATGCCAAACTCCTCTTCACCATGAAAAACACTTGTCGACCGCCATCTGTAAGAAAACAGAAGAGTGACAACACAAAAAAAGAGGTACCAATTTACATGCACTACCACATACCATAACAGATATAAAATACTACCCATGAAATGCTCACAAAGCGACCTAAGAAAAAAGATTGTTTATATATGCATACATATCATACTGAAAAAGAGAAAAAAAGTCAGACAAAAAGAGTAAGAAAGTTGCAAGGAGAAAGAACAAATAGATGTTATAACAAATCCGATGCCAAACTCCCCTTTAACATGCAAAATACTTGTCGACCGCCATCTGAAAGAAAACAGAATAGAGACAATACAAAAAAAGAGGTACCAACTTACATGCATTAACACATACAATAACAGTTATAAAAAACTACCCATGAAATGCACACAAAGTGACCTGTGAAAAAAGATTGTTTATATATGCATACATATCATACTGAAAAAGAGAAAAAAAAAGTAAGACAAAAAGAGTAAGAAAGTTGCAAGCAGAAAGAACAAATAGATGTTATAATAAATCCGATGCCAAACTCCTCTTCAACATGAAAAATACTTGTCGACTGCCATCTGAAAGAAAACAGAAGAGAGACAATACAAAAAAAAAACATATACCAACTTACATGCATTAACACATACAATAACAGATATAAAATACTACACATGAAATGCACACAGTAACCTGTAAAAAAAAAAAAAAGTTCATATATGCATACTTATTATACTGGAAAAGAGGATAAAAAAACAAACAAAAAGTGCAAGAAAGTTGCAAGGAGACAGAGCAAACACATGGTATGTGATAACAAATCCCATGCCCAACTCTTCATCAACATAAAAAATATTTCTCGAGCTCCATCTGGAAGACAAAATAGAAACAACACAGAGAAAGAGAAAACAACATACATGCATTTACACATACGATGTAAGATATAAAATATAACACATTGCAAAACTAAAGGATACTACAGGGTGGGCCATTTATATGGATACACCTGATCTATGTATACACCCCATGTACAACATCATACCACCAAATTTTTTGTTCCAACAGTCTTGGAGGGATCTATCCAATGTGGGTTAGTGTCAGACCAATAGTGGTGGTTTTGTTTGTTAATTTCACCATTCACATACAATTATGTACCTATATAAATAGCCAAATTTAGCTGTATCCATATAATCGGCCCACCCTGTACTGTGGCCTCCTCCTCCCCAATAGCCACCCTATTCCTCTCCAGATTTATTTTCTTTAACAGTTAGTGTGCAAAATCTGCACAGTGAATGTGAAAACACAAATACGCGCAACTGCGACCACCATACCAATTCACATGCACAACTCTTCTTCACCATGAAAAACACTTGTCGACCGCCATCTGTAAGAAAACAGAAGAGTGACAACACAAAAAAAGAGGTACCAATTTACATGCATTACCACATACCATAACAGATATAAAATACTACCTATGAAATGCACACAAAGTGACCTGTGAAAAAAGATTGTTTAGATATGCATACATATCATACTGAAAAAGAGAAAAAAAAAGTAAGACAAAAAGAGTAAGAAAGTTGCAAGGAGAAAGAACAAATAGATGTTATAACAAATCCGATGCCAAACTCCTCTTCACCATGAAAAACACTTGTTGACCGCCATCTGTAAGAAAACAAAAGAGTGACAACACAAAAAAAGAGGTACCAATTTACATGCATTACCACATACCATAACAGATATAAAATACTACCCATGAAATGCACACAAAGTGACCTGTGAAAAAAGATTGTTTAGATATGCATACATATCATACTGAAAAAGAGAAAAAAAAAGTAAGACAAAAAGAGTAAGAAAGTTGCAAGGAGAAAGAACAAATAGATGTTATAACAAATCCGATGCCAAACTCCTCTTCAGCATGAAAAATACTTGTCGACCGCCATCTGAAAGAAAACAGAAGAGAGACAATACAAAAAAAAACATATACCAACTTACATGCATTAACACATACAATAACAGATATAAAATACTACACATGAAATGCACACAGTAACCTGTAAAAAAAAAAGTTCATATATGCATACTTTTTATACTGGAAAAGAGAATAAAAAACAAAAAAAAAGTGCAAGAAAGTTGCAAGGAGACAGAGCAAACACATGGTATGTGATAACAAATCCCATGCCCAACTCTTCATCAACATAAAAAATATTTCTCGAGCTCCATCTGGAAGACAAAAGAGAGACAACACAGAAAAAGAGAAAACAACATACATGCATTTACACATACAATGTAAGATATAAAATATTACACATTGCAAAACAAAAGGATACTACAGGGTGGGCCATTTATATAGATACACCTGATCTATGTATACACCCCATATACAACATCATACCACCAATTTTTTTGTTCCAACAGTCTTGGAGGGATCTATCCAATGTGGGTTAGTGTCAGACCAATAGTGGTGGTTTTGTTTGTTAATTTCACCATTCACATACAATTATGTACCTATATAAATAGCCAAATTTAGCTGTATCCATATAAATGGCCCACCCTGTACTGTGGCCTCCTCCGCCCCAATAGCCACCCTATTCCTCTCCAGAATTATTTTCTTTAACAGTTAGTGTGCAAAATCTGCACAGTGAATGTGAAAACACAAATACGCGCAACTGCGACCACCATACCAATTCACATGCACAACTCTTCTTCACCATGAAAAACACTTGTCGACCGCCATCTGTAAGAAAACAGAAGAGTGACAACACAAAAAAAGAGGTACCAATTTACATGCATTACCACATACCATAACAGATATAAAATACTACCCATGAAATGCACACAAAGTGACCTGTGAAAAAAGATTGTTTATATATGCATACATATCATACTGAAAAAGAGAAAAAAAAGTAAGACAAAAAGAGTAAGAAAGTTGCAAGGAAAAAGAACAAATAGATGTTATAACAAATCCGATGCCAAACTCCTCTTCACCATGAAAAACACTTGTCGACCGCCATCTGTAAGAAAACAGAAGAGAGACAACACAAAAAAGAGGTACCAATTTACATGCATTACCACATACAATAACAGTTATAAAATACTACCCATGAAATGCACACAAAGTGACCTGTGAAAAAAGATTGTTTATATATGCATACATATCATACTGAAAAAGAGAAAAAAAAAGTAAGACAAAAAGAGTAAGAAAGTTGCAAGGAGAAAGAACAAATAGATGTTATAACAAATCCGATGCCAAACTCCTCTTCAGCATGAAAAATACTTGTCGACCGCCATCTGAAAGAAAACAGAAGAGAGACAATACAAAAAAAAAACATATACCAACTTACATGCATTAACACATACAATAACAGATATAAAATACTACACATGAAATGCACACAGTGACCTGTAAAAAAAAAAGTTCATATATGCATACTTATTATACTGGAAAAGAGAATAAAAAACAAACAAAAAGTGCAAGAAAGTTGCAAGGAGACAGAGCAAACACATGGTATGTGATAACAAATCCCATGTCCAACTCTTCATCAACATAAAAAATATTTCTCGAGCTCCATCTGGAAGACAAAAGAGAGACAACACAGAAAAAGAGAAAACAACATACATGCATTTACACATACAATGTAAGATATAAAATATTACACATTGCAAAACTAAAGGATACTACAGGGTGGGCCATTTATATGGATACACCTGATCTATGTATACACCCCATATACAACATCATACCACCAATTTTTTTGTTCCAACAGTCTTGGAGGGATCTATCCAATGTGGGTTAGTGTCAGACCAATAGTGGTGGTTTTGTTTGTTAATTTCACCATTCACATACAATTATGTACCCATATAAATAGCCAAATTAAGGTGTATCCATATAAATGGCCCACCCTGTACTGTGGCCTCCTCCTCCCCAATAGCCACCCTATTCCTCTCCAGATTTATTTTCTTTAACAGTTAGTGTGCAAAATTTGCACAGTGAATGTGAAGACACAAATACGCGCAACTGCGACTGCCATACCAATTTACATGCACAACTCTTCTTCACCATGAAAAACACTTGTTGACCGCCATCTGTAAGAAAACAGAAGAGTGATAACACAAAAAAAGAGGTACCAATTTACATGCATTACCACATACAATAACAGTTATAAAATACTACCCATGAAATGCACACAAAGTGACCTGTGAAAAAAGATTGTTTATATATGCATACATATCATACTGAAAAAGAGAAAAACAAAGTCAGACAAAAAGAGTAAGAAAGTTGCAAGGAGAAAGAACAAATAGATGTTATAACAAATCCGATGCCAAACTCCCCTTTAACATGCAAAATACTTGTCGACCGCCATCTGAAAGAAAACAGAAGAGAGACAATACAAAAAAAGAGGTACCAACTTACATGCATTAACACATACAATAACAGTTATAAAATACTACCCATGAAATGCACACAAAGTGACCTGTGAAAAAAGATTGTTTATATATGCATACATATCATACTGAAAAAGAGAAAAAAAAAGTAAGACAAAAAGAGTAAGAAAGTTGCAAGGAAAAAGAACAAATAGATGTTATAACAAATCCGATGCCAAACTCCTCTTCACCATGAAAAACACTTGTCGACCGCCATCTGTAAGAAAACAGAAGAGAGACAACACAAAAAAAGAGGTACCAATTTACATGCATTACCACATACAATAACAGATATAAAATACTACCCATGAAATGCACACAAAGTGACCTGTGAAAAAAGATTGTTTATATATGCATACATATCATACTGAAAAAGAGAAAAAAAAGTAAGACAAAAAGAGTAAGAAAGTTGCAAGGAGAAAGAACAAATAGATGTTATAACAAATCCGATGCCAAACTCCTCTTCAACATGAAAAATACTTGTCGACCGCCATCTGAAAGAAAACAGAAGAGAGACAATACAAAAAAAACCCATATACCAACTTACATGCATTAACACATACAATAACAGATATAAAATACTACACATGAAATGCACACAGTGACCTGTAAAAAAAAAAAGTTCATATATGCATACTTATTATACTGGAAAAGAGAATAAAAAACAAACAAAAAGTGCAAGAAAGTTGCAAGGAGACAGAGCAAACACATGGTATGTGATAACAAATCCCATGTCCAACTCTTCATCAACATAAAAAATATTTCTTGAGCTCCATCTGGAAGACAAAAGAGAGACAACACAGAAAATGAGAAAACAACATACATGCATTTACACATACAATGTAAGATATAAAATATTACACATTGCAAAACTAAAGGATACTACAGGGTGGGCCATTTATATAGATACACCTGATCTATGTATACACCCCATATACAACATCATACCACCAATTTTTTTGTTCCAACAGTCTTGGAGGGATCTATCCAATGTGGGTTAGTGTCAGACCAATAGTGGTGGTTTTGTTTGTTAATTTCACCATTCACATACAATTATGTACCTATATAAATAGCCAAATTTAGCTGTATCCATATAAATGGCCCACCCTGTACTGTGGCCTCCTCCTCCCCAATAGCCACCCTATTCCTCTCCAGAATTATTTTCTTTAACAGTTAGTGTGCAAAATCTGCACAGTGAATGTGAAAACACAAATACGCGCAACTGCGACCACCATACCAATTCACATGCACAAATCTTCTTCACCATGAAAAACACTTGTCGACCGCCATCTGTAAGAAAACAGAAGAGTGACAACACAAAAAAAGAGGTACCAATTTACATGCATTACCACATACCATAACAGATATAAAATACTACCCATGAAATGCACACAAAGTGACCTGTGAAAAAAGATTGTTTATATATGCATACATATCATACTGAAAAAGAGAAAAAAAAGTAAGACAAAAAGAGTAAGAAAGTTGCAAGGAGAAAGAACAAATAGATGTTATAACAAATACGATGCCAAACTCCTCTTCAACATGAAAAATACTTGTCGACCGCCATCTAAAAGAAAACAGAAGAGAGACAATACAAAAAAAAACCATATACCAACTTACATGCATTAACACATACAATAACAGATATAAAATACTACACATGAAATGCACACAGTGACCTGTAAAAAAAAAAAGTTCATATATGCATACTTATTATACTGGAAAAGAGAATAAAAAACAAACAAAAAGTGCAAGAAAGTTGCAAGGAGACAGAGCAAACACATGGTATGTGATAACAAATCCCATGTCCAACTCTTCATCAACATAAAAAATATTTCTCGAGCTCCATCTGGAAGACAAAAGAGAGACAACACAGAAAATGAGAAAACAACATACATGCATTTACACATACAATGTAAGACATAAAATATTACACATTGCATAACTAAAGGATACTACAGGGTGGGCCATTTATATAGATACACCTGATCTATGTATACACCCCATATACAACATCATACCACCAATTTTTTTGTTCCAACAGTCTTGGAGGGATCTATCCAATGTGGGTTAGTGTCAGACCAATAGTGGTGGTTTTGTTTGTTAATTTCACCATTCACATACAATTATGTACCTATATAAATAGCCAAATTTAGCTGTATCCATATAAATGGCCCACCCTGTACTGTGGCCTCCTCCTCCCCAATAGCCACCCTATTCCTCTCCAGAATTATTTTCTTTAACAGTTAGTGTGCAAAATCTGCACAGTGAATGTGAAAACACAAATACGCGCAACTGCGACCACCATACCAATTCACATGCACAACTCTTCTTCACCATGAAAAACACTTGTCGACCGCCATCTGTAAGAAAACAGAAGAGTGACAACACAAAAAAAGAGGTACCAATTTACATGCATTACCACATACCATAACAGATATAAAATACTACCCATGAAATGCACACTAAGTGACCTGTGAAAAAAGATTGTTTATATATGCATACATATCATACTGAAAAAGAGAAAAAAAAGTAAGACAAAAAGAGTAAGAAAGTTGCAAGGAAAAAGAACAAATAGATGTTATAACAAATCCGATGCCAAACTCCTCTTCACCATGAAAAACACTTGTCGACCGCCATCTGTAAGAAAACAGAAGAGAGACAACACAAAAAAGAGGTACCAATTTACATGCATTACCACATACAATAACAGTTATAAAATACTACCCATGAAATGCACACAAAGTGACCTGTGAAAAAAGATTGTTTATATATGCATACATATCATACTGAAAAAGAGAAAAAAAAAGTAAGACAAAAAGAGTAAGAAAGTTGCAAGGAGAAAGAACAAATAGATGTTATAACAAATCCGATGCCAAACTCCTCTTCAGCATGAAAAATACTTGTCGACCGCCATCTGAAAGAAAACAGAAGAGAGACAATACAAAAAAATAACATATACCAACTTACATGCATTAACACATACAATAACAGATATAAAATACTACACATGAAATGCACACAGTGACCTGTAAAAAAAAAAAGTTCATATATGCATACTTATTATACTGGAAAAGAGAATAAAAAACAAACAAAAAGTGCAAGAAAGTTGCAAGGAGACAGAGCAAACACATGGTATGTGATAACAAATCCCATGCCCAACTCTTCATCAACATAAAAAATATTTCTCGAGCTCCATCTGGAAGACAAAAGAGAGACAACACAGAAAAAGAGAAAACAACATACATGCATTTACACATACAATGTAAGATATAAAATATTACACATTGCAAAACTAAAGGATACTACAGGGTGGGCCATTTATATGGATACACCTGATCTATGTATACACCCCAGATACAACATCATACCACCAATGTTTTTGTTCCAACAGTCTTGGAGGGATCTATCCAATGTGGGTTAGTGTCAGACCAATAGTGGTGATTTTGTTTGTTAATTTCACCATTCACATACAATTATGTACCCATATAAATAGCCAAATTAAGGTGTATCCATATAAATGGCCCACCCTGTACTGTGGCCTCCTCCTCCCCAATAGCCACCCTATTCCTCTGCAGATTTATTTTCTTTAACAGTTAGTGTGCAAAATCTGCACAGTGAATGTGAAGACACAAATACGCGCAACTGCGACTGCCATACCAATTCACATGCACAACTCTTCTTCACCATGAAAAACACTTGTTGACCGCCATCTGTAAGAAAACAGAAGAGTGATAACACAAAAAAAGAGGTACCGATTTACATGCATTACCACATACCATAACAGATATAAAATACTACCCATGAAATGCACACAAAGTGACCTGTGAAAAAAGATTGTTTATATATGCATACATATCATACTGAAAAAGAGAAAAAAAAGTAAGACAAAAAGAGTAAGAAAGTTGCAAGGAGAAAGAACAAATAGATGTTATAACAAATCCGATGCCAAACTCCTCTTCAACATGAAAAATACTTGTCGACCGCCATCTGAAAGAAAACAGAAGAGAGACAATACAAAAAAAACCCATATACCAACTTACATGCATTAACACATACAATAACAGATATAAAATACTACACATGAAATGCACACAGTGACCTGTAAAAAAAAAAAGTTCATATATGCATACTTATTATACTGGAAAAGAGAATAAAAAACAAACAAAAAGTGCAAGAAAGTTGCAAGGAGACAGAGCAAACACATGGTATGTGATAACAAATCCCATGTCCAACTCTTCATCAACATAAAAAATATTTCTCGAGCTCCATCTGGAAGACAAAAGAGAGACAACACAGAAAATGAGAAAACAACATACATGCATTTACACATACAATGTAAGATATAAAATATTACACATTGCAAAACTAAAGGATACTACAGGGTGGGCCATTTATATAGATACACCTGATCTATGTATACACCCCATATACAACATCATACCACCAATTTTTTTGTTCCAACAGTCTTGGAGGGATCTATCCAATGTGAGTTAGTGTCAGACCAATAGTGGTGGTTTTGTTTGTTAATTTCACCATTCACATACAATTATGTACCTATATAAATAGCCAAATTTAGCTGTATCCATATAAATGGCCCACCCTGTACTGTGGCCTCCTCCGCCCCAATAGCCACCCTATTCCTCTCCAGAATTATTTTCTTTAACAGTTAGTGTGCAAAATCTGCACAGTGAATGTGAAAACACAAATACGCGCAACTGCGACCACCATACCAATTCACATGCACAACTCTTCTTCACCATGAAAAACACTTGTCGACCGCCATCTGTAAGAAAACAGAAGAGTGACAACACAAAAAAAGAGGTACCAATTTACATGCATTACCACATACCATAACAGATATAAAATACTACCCATGAAATGCACACAAAGTGACCTGTGAAAAAAGATTGTTTATATATGCATACATATCATACTGAAAAAGAGAAAAAAAAGTAAGACAAAAAGAGTAAGAAAGTTGCAAGGAGAAAGAACAAATAGATGTTATAACAAATCCGATGCCAAACTCCTCTTCAGCATGAAAAATACTTGTCGACCGCCATCTGAAAGAAAACAGAAGAGAGACAATACAAAAAAAAAACATATACCAACTTACATGCATTAACACATACAATAACAGATATAAAATACTACACATGAAATGCACACAGTGACCTGTAAAAAAAAAAAGTTCATATATGCATACTTATTATACTGGAAAAGAGAATAAAAAACAAACAAAAAGTGCAAGAAAGTTGCAAGGAGACAGAGCAAACACATGGTATGTGATAACAAATCCCATGTCCAACTCTTCATCAACATAAAAAATATTTCTCGAGCTCCATCTGGAAGACAAAAGAGAGACAACACAGAAAAAGAGAAAACAACATACATGCATTTACACATACAATGTAAGATATAAAATATTACACATTGCAAAACTAAAGGATACTACAGGGTGGGCCATTTATATGGATACACCTGATCTATGTATACACCCCATATACAACATCATACCACCAATTTTTTTGTTCCAACAGTCTTGGAGGGATCTATCCAATGTGGGTTAGTGTCAGACCAATAGTGGTGGTTTTGTTTGTTAATTTCACCATTCACATACAATTATGTACCCATATAAATAGCCAAATTAAGGTGTATCCATATAAATGGCCCACCCTGTACTGTGGCCTCCTCCTCCCCGATAGCCACCCTATTCCTCTCCAGATTTATTTTCTTTAACAGTTAGTGTGCAAAATTTGCACAGTGAATGTGAAGACACAAATACGCGCAACTGCGACTGCCATACCAATTTACATGCACAACTCTTCTTCACCATGAAAAACACTTGTTGACCGCCATCTGTAAGAAAACAGAAGAGTGATAACACAAAAAAAGAGGTACCAATTTACATGCATTACCACATACAATAACAGATATAAAATACTACCCATGAAATGCACACAAAGTGACCTGTGAAAAAAGATTGTTTATATATGCATACATATCATACTGAAAAAGAGAAAAAAAAGTAAGACAAAAAGAGTAAGAAAGTTGCAAGGAGAAAGAACAAATAGATGTTATAACAAATCCGATGCCAAACTCCTCTTCAACATGAAAAATACTTGTCGACCGCCATCTAAAAGAAAACAGAAGAGAGACAATACAAAAAAAACCCATATACCAACTTACATGCATTAACACATACAATAACAGATATAAAATACTACACATGAAATGCACACAGTGACCTGTAAAAAAAAAAAAGTTCATATATGCATACTTATTATACTGGAAAAGAGAATAAAAAACAAACAAAAAGTGCAAGAAAGTTGCAAGGAGACAGAGCAAACACATAGTATGTGATAACAAATCCCATGTCCAACTCTTCATCAACATAAAAAATATTTCTCGAGCTCCATCTGGAAGACAAAAGAGAGACAACACAGAAAATGAGAAAACAACATACATGCATTTACACATACAATGTAAGACATAAAATATTACACATTGCATAACTAAAGGATACTACAGGGTGGGCCATTTATATAGATACACCTGATCTATGTATACACCCCATATACAACATCATACCACCAATTTTTTTGTTCCAACAGTCTTGGAGGGATCTATCCAATGTGGGTTAGTGTCAGACCAATAGTGGTGGTTTTGTTTGTTAATTTCACCATTCACATACAATTATGTACCCATATAAATAGCCAAATTAAGGTGTATCCATATAAATGGCCCACCCTGTACTGTGGCCTCCTCCTCCCCAATAGCCACCCTATTCCTCTCCAGATTTATTTTCTTTAACAGTTAGTGTGCAAAATTTGCACAGTGAATGTGAAGACACAAATACGCGCAACTGCGACTGCCATACCAATTTACATGCACAACTCTTCTTCACCATGAAAAACACTTGTTGACCGCCATCTGTAAGAAAACAGAAGAGTGATAACACAAAAAAAGAGGTACCAATTTACATGCATTACCACATACAATAACAGATATAAAATACTACCCATGAAATGCACACAAAGTGACCTGTGAAAAAAGATTGTTTATATATGCATACATATCATACTGAAAAAGAGAAAAAAAAGTAAGACAAAAAGAGTAAGAAAGTTGCAAGGAGAAAGAACAAATAGATGTTATAACAAATCCGATGCCAAACTCCTCTTCAGCATGAAAAATACTTGTCGACCGCCATCTGAAAGAAAACAGAAGAGAGAATACAAAAAAAAAACATATACCAACTTACATGCATTAACACATACAATAACAGATATAAAATACTACACATGAAATGCACACAGTGACCTGTAAAAAAAAAAAGTTCATATATGCATACTTATTATACTGGAAAAGAGAATAAAAAACAAACAAAAAGTGCAAGAAAGTTGCAAGGAGACAGAGCAAACACATGGTATGTGATAACAAATCCCATGTCCAACTCTTCATCAACATAAAAAATATTTCTCGAGCTCCATCTGGAAGACAAAAGAGAGACAACACAGAAAAAGAGAAAACAACATACATGCATTTACACATACAATGTAAGATATAAAATATTACACATTGCAAAACTAAAGGATACTACAGGGTGGGCCATTTATATGGATACACCTGATCTATGTATACACCCCATATACAACATCATACCACCAATTTTTTTGTTCCAACAGTCTTGGAGGGATCTATCCAATGTGGGTTAGTGTCAGACCAATAGTGGTGGTTTTGTTTGTTAATTTCACCATTCACATACAATTATGTACCCATATAAATAGCCAAATTAAGGTGTATCCATATAAATGGCCCACCCTGTACTGTGGCCTCCTCCTCCCCGATAGCCACCCTATTCCTCTCCAGATTTATTTTCTTTAACAGTTAGTGTGCAAAATTTGCACAGTGAATGTGAAGACACAAATACGCGCAACTGCGACTGCCATACCAATTTACATGCACAACTCTTCTTCACCATGAAAAACACTTGTTGACCGCCATCTGTAAGAAAACAGAAGAGTGATAACACAAAAAAAGAGGTACCAATTTACATGCATTACCACATACAATAACAGATATAAAATACTACCCATGAAATGCACACAAAGTGACCTGTGAAAAAAGATTGTTTATATATGCATACATATCATACTGAAAAAGAGAAAAAAAAGTAAGACAAAAAGAGTAAGAAAGTTGCAAGGAGAAAGAACAAATAGATGTTATAACAAATCCGATGCCAAACTCCTCTTCAACATGAAAAATACTTGTCGACCGCCATCTAAAAGAAAACAGAAGAGAGACAATACAAAAAAAACCCATATACCAACTTACATGCATTAACACATACAATAACAGATATAAAATACTACACATGAAATGCACACAGTGACCTGTAAAAAAAAAAAAGTTCATATATGCATACTTATTATACTGGAAAAGAGAATAAAAAACAAACAAAAAGTGCAAGAAAGTTGCAAGGAGACAGAGCAAACACATAGTATGTGATAACAAATCCCATGTCCAACTCTTCATCAACATAAAAAATATTTCTCGAGCTCCATCTGGAAGACAAAAGAGAGACAACACAGAAAATGAGAAAACAACATACATGCATTTACACATACAATGTAAGACATAAAATATTACACATTGCATAACTAAAGGATACTACAGGGTGGGCCATTTATATAGATACACCTGATCTATGTATACACCCCATATACAACATCATACCACCAATTTTTTTGTTCCAACAGTCTTGGAGGGATCTATCCAATGTGGGTTAGTGTCAGACCAATAGTGGTGGTTTTGTTTGTTAATTTCACCATTCACATACAATTATGTACCCATATAAATAGCCAAATTAAGGTGTATCCATATAAATGGCCCACCCTGTACTGTGGCCTCCTCCTCCCCAATAGCCACCCTATTCCTCTCCAGATTTATTTTCTTTAACAGTTAGTGTGCAAAATTTGCACAGTGAATGTGAAGACACAAATACGCGCAACTGCGACTGCCATACCAATTTACATGCACAACTCTTCTTCACCATGAAAAACACTTGTTGACCGCCATCTGTAAGAAAACAGAAGAGTGATAACACAAAAAAAGAGGTACCAATTTACATGCATTACCACATACAATAACAGATATAAAATACTACCCATGAAATGCACACAAAGTGACCTGTGAAAAAAGATTGTTTATATATGCATACATATCATACTGAAAAAGAGAAAAAAAAGTAAGACAAAAAGAGTAAGAAAGTTGCAAGGAGAAAGAACAAATAGATGTTATAACAAATCCGATGCCAAACTCCTCTTCACCATGAAAAACACTTGTCGACCGCCATCTGTAAGAAAACAGAAGAGAGACAACACAAAAAAGAGGTACCAATTTACATGCATTACCACATACAATAACAGTTATAAAATACTACCCATGAAATGCACACAAAGTGACCTGTGAAAAAAGATTGTTTATATATGCATACATATCATACTGAAAAAGAGAAAAAAAAAGTAAGACAAAAAGAGTAAGAAAGTTGCAAGGAGAAAGAACAAATAGATGTTATAACAAATCCGATGCCAAACTCCTCTTCAGCATGAAAAATACTTGTCGACCGCCATCTGAAAGAAAACAGAAGAGAAACAATACAAAAAAATAACATATACCAACTTACATGCATTAACACATACAATAAAAGATATAAAATACTACACATGAAATGCACACAGTGACCTGTAAAAAAAAAAAAGTTCATATATGCATACTTATTATACTGGAAATGAGAATAAAAAACAAACAAAAATTGCAAGAAAGTTGCAAGGAGACAGAGCAAACACATGGTATGTGATAACAAATCCCATGCCCAACTCTTCATCAAAATAAAAAATATTTCTCGAGCTCCATCTGGAAGACAAAAGAGAGACAACACAGAAAAAGAGAAAACAACATACATGCATTTACACATACAATGTAAGATATAAAATATTACACATTGCAAAACTAAAGGATACTACAGGGTGGGCCATTTATATGGATACACCTGATCTATGTATACACCCCAGATACAACATCATACCACCAATTTTTTTGTTCCAACAGTCTTGGAGGGATCTATCCAATGTGGGTTAGTGTCAGACCAATAGTGGTGATTTTGTTTGTTAATTTCACCATTCACATACAATTATGTACCCATATAAATAGCCAAATTAAGGTGTATCCATATAAATGGCCCACCCTGTACTGTGGCCTCCTCCTCCCCAATAGCCACCCTATTCCTCTCCAGATTTATTTTCTTTAACAGTTAGTGTGCAAAATCTGCACAGTGAATGTGAAGACACAAATACGCGCAACTGCGACCGCCATACCAATTCACATGCACAACTCTTCTTCACCATGAAAAACACTTGTCGACCGCCATCTGTAAGAAAACAGAAGAGAGACAACACAAAAAAGAGGTACCAATTTACATGCATTACCACATACAATAACAGTTATAAAATACTACCCATGAAATGCACACAAAGTGACCTGTGAAAAAAGATTGTTTATATATGCATACATATCATACTGAAAAAGAGAAAAAAAAAGTAAGACAAAAAGAGTAAGAAAGTTGCAAGGAGAAAGAACAAATAGATGTTATAACAAATCCGATGCCAAACTCCTCTTCAGCATGAAAAATACTTGTCGACCGCCATCTGAAAGAAAACAGAAGAGAAACAATACAAAAAAATAACATATACCAACTTACATGCATTAACACATACAATAAAAGATATAAAATACTACACATGAAATGCACACAGTGACCTGTAAAAAAAAAAAGTTCATATATGCATACTTATTGTACTGGAAAAGAGAATAAAAAACAAACAAAAAGTGCAAGAAAGTTGCAAGGAGACAGAGCAAACACATGGTATGTGATAACAAATCCCATGTCCAACTCTTCATCAACATAAAAAATATTTCTCGAGCTCCATCTGGAAGACAAAGGAGAGACAACACAGAAAAAGAGAAAACAACATACATGCATTTACACATACAATGTAAGATATAAAATATTACACATTGCAAAACTAAAGGATACTACAGGGTGGGCCATTTATATGGATACACCTGATCTATGTATACACCCCATATACAACATCATACCACCAATTTTTTTGTTCCAACAGTCTTGGAGGGATCTATCCAATGTGGGTTAGTGTCAGACCAATAGTGGTGGTTTTGTTTGTTAATTTCACCATTCACATACAATTATGTACCTATATAAATAGCCAAATTTAGCTGTATCCATATAAATGGCCCACCCTGTACTGTGGCCTCCTCCTCCCCAATAGCCACCCTATTCCTCTCCAGATTTATTTTCTTTAACAGTTAGTGTGCAAAATCTGCACAGTGAATGTGAAAACACAAATACGCGCAACTGCGACCACCATACCAATTCACATGCACAACTCTTCTTCACCATGAAAAACACTTGTCGACCGCCATCTGTAAGAAAACAGAAGAGAGACAACACAAGAAAGAGGTACCAATTTACATGCATTACCACATACAATAACAGCTATAAAATACTACCCATGAAATGCACACAAAGTGACCTGTGAAAAAAGATTGTTTATATATGCATACATATCATACTGAAAAAGAGAAAAAAAAGTAAGACAAAAAGAGTAAGAAAGTTGCAAGGAGAAAGAACAAATAGATGTTATAACAAATCCGATGCCAAACTCCTCTTCAGCATGAAAAATACTTGTCGACCGCCATCTGAAAGAAAACAGAAGAGAGACAATACAAAAAAAAACATATACCAACTTACATGCATTAACACATACAATAACAGATATAAAATACTACACATGAAATGCACACAGTAACCTGTAAAAAAAAAAGTTCATATATGCATACTTTTTATACTGGAAAAGAGAATAAAAAACAAAAAAAAAGTGCAAGAAAGTTGCAAGGAGACAGAGCAAACACATGGTATGTGATAACAAATCCCATGCCCAACTCTTCATCAACATAAAAAATATTTCTCGAGCTCCATCTGGAAGACAAAAGAGAGACAACACAGAAAAAGAGAAAACAACATACATGCATTTACACATACAATGTAAGATATAAAATATTACACATTGCAAAACTAAAGGATACTACAGAGTGGACCATTTATATAGATACACCTGATCTATGTATACACCCCATATACAACATCATACCACCATTTTTTTTGTTCCAACAGTCTTGGAGGGATCTATCCAATGTGGGTTAGTGGCAGACCAATAGTGGTGGTTTTGTTTGTTAATTTCACCATTCACATACAATTATGTACCCATATAAATAGCCAAATTAAGGTGTATCCATATAAATGGCCCACCCTGTACTGTGGCCTCCTCCTCCCCAATAGCCACCCTATTCCTCTCCAGATTTATTTTCTTTAACAGTTAGTGTGCAAAATCTGCAGAGTGAATGTGAAGACACAAATACGC
Organism: Hyperolius riggenbachi; assembly: GCF_040937935.1. Classification (NCBI taxonomy): domain Eukaryota; kingdom Metazoa; phylum Chordata; class Amphibia; order Anura; family Hyperoliidae; genus Hyperolius; species Hyperolius riggenbachi. The sequence goes on along the minus strand of NW_027152452.1, from coordinate 73,528 downwards.
GCAACTGCGACCGCCATACCAATTCACATGTACAACTCTTCTTCACCATGAAAAACACTTGTCGACCGCCATCTGTAAGAAAACAGAAGAGTGACAACACAAAAAAGAGGTACCAATTTACATGCATTACCACATACAATAACAGTTATAAAATACTACCCATGAAATGCACACAAAGTGACCTGTGAAAAAAGATTGTTTATATATGCATACATATCATACTGAAAAAGAGAAAAACAAAGTCAGACAAAAAGAGTAAGAAAGTTGCAAGGAGAAAGAACAAATAGATGTTATAACAAATCCGATGCCAAACTCCCCTTTAACATGCAAAATACTTGTCGACCGCCATCTGAAAGAAAACAGAAGAGAGACAATACAAAAAAAGAGGTACCAACTTACATGCATTAACACATACAATAACAGTTATAAAATACTACCCATGAAATGCACACAAAGTGACCTGTGAAAAAAGATTGTTTATATATGCATACATATCATACTGAAAAAGAGAAAAAAAAAGTAAGACAAAAAGAGTAAGAAAGTTGCAAGGAAAAAGAACAATTAGATGTTATAACAAATCCGATGCCAAACTCCTCTTCACCATGAAAAACACTTGTCGACCGCCATCTGTAAGAAAACAGAAGAGAGACAACACAAAAAAAGAGGTACCAATTTACATGCATTACCACATACAATAACAGTTATAAAATACTACCCATGAAATGCACACAAAGTGACCTGTGAAAAAAGATTGTTTATATATGCATACATATCATACTGAAAAAGAGAAAAAAAAAGTAAGACAAAAAGAGTAAGAAAGTTGCAAGGAGAAAGAACAAATAGATGTTATAACAAATCCGATGCCAAACTCCTCTTCAACATGAAAAATACTTGTCGACCGCCATCTGAAAGAAAACAGAAGAGAGACAATACAAAAAAAAAACATATACCAACTTACATGCATTAACACATACAATAACAGATATAAAATACTACACATGAAATGCACACAGTGACCTGTAAAAAAAAAAAGTTCATATATGCATACTTATTCTACTGGAAAAGAGAATAAAAAACAAACAAAAAGTGCAAGAAAGTTGCAAGGAGACAGAGCAAACACATGGTATGTGATAACAAATCCCATGTCCAACTCTTCATCAACATAAAAAATATTTCTTAAACTCCATCTGGAAGACAAAAGAGAGACAACACAGAAAATGAGAAAACAACATACATGCATTTACACATACAATGTAAGATATAAAATATTACACATTGCAAAACTAAAGGATACTACAGGGTGGGCCATTTATATAGATACACCTGATCTATGTATACACCCCATATACAACATCATACCACCAATTTTTTTGTTCCAACAGTCTTGGAGGGATCTATCCAATGTGGGTTAGTGTCAGACCAATAGTGGTGGTTTTGTTTGTTAATTTCACCATTCACATACAATTATGTACCTATATAAATAGCCAAATTTAGCTGTATCCATATAAATGGCCCACCCTGTACTGTGGCCTCCTCCTCCCCAATAGCCACCCTATTCCTCTCCAGAATTATTTTCTTTAACAGTTAGTGTGCAAAATCTGCACAGTGAATGTGAAAACACAAATACGCGCAACTGCGACCACCATACCAATTCACATGCACAACTCTTCTTCACCATGAAAAACACTTGTCGACCGCCATCTGTAAGAAAACAGAAGAGTGACAACACAAAAAAAGAGGTACCAATTTACATGCATTACCACATACCATAACAGATATAAAATACTACCCATGAAATGCACACAAAGTGACCTGTGAAAAAAGATTGTTTATATATGCATACATATCATACTGAAAAAGAGAAAAAAAAGTAAGACAAAAAGAGTAAGAAAGTTGCAAGGAAAAAGAACAAATAGATGTTATAACAAATCCGATGCCAAACTCCTCTTCACCATGAAAAACACTTGTCGACCGCCATCTGTAAGAAAACAGAAGAGAGACAACACAAAAAAGAGGTACCAATTTACATGCATTACCACATACCATAACAGTTATAAAATACTACCCATGAAATGCACACAAAGTGACCTGTGAAAAAAGATTGTTTATATATGCATACATATCATACTGAAAAAGAGAAAAAAAAAGTAAGACAAAAAGAGTAAGAAAGTTGCAAGGAGAAAGAACAAATAGATGTTATAACAAATCCGATGCCAAACTCCTCTTCAGCATGAAAAATACTTGTCGACCGCCATCTGAAAGAAAACAGAAGAGAGACAATACAAAAAAATAACATATACCAACTTACATGCATTAACACATACAATAACAGATATAAAATACTACACATGAAATGCACACAGTGACCTGTAAAAAAAAAAAGTTCATATATGCATACTTATTATACTGGAAAAGAGAATAAAAAACAAACAAAAAGTGCAAGAAAGTTGCAAGGAGACAGAGCAAACACATGGTATGTGATAACAAATCCCATGCCCAACTCTTCATCAACATAAAAAATATTTCTCGAGCTCCATCTGGAAGACAAAAGAGAGACAACACAGAAAAAGAGAAAACAACATACATGCATTTACACATACAATGTAAGATATAAAATATTACACATTGCAAAACTAAAGGATACTACAGGGTGGGCCATTTATATGGATACACCTGATCTATGTATACACCCCAGATACAACATCATACCACCAATGTTTTTGTACCAACAGTCTTGGAGGGATCTATCCAATGTGGGTTAGTGTCAGACCAATAGTGGTGATTTTGTTTGTTAATTTCACCATTCACATACAATTATGTACCCATATAAATAGCCAAATTAAGGTGTATCCATATAAATGGCCCACCCTGTACTGTGGCCTCCTCCTCCCCAATAGCCACCCTATTCCTCTGCAGATTTATTTTCTTTAACAGTTAGTGTGCAAAATCTGCACAGTGAATGTGAAGACACAAATACGCGCAACTGCGACTGCCATACCAATTCACATGCACAACTCTTCTTCACCATGAAAAACACTTGTCGACCGCCATCTGTAAGAAAACAGAAGAGAGACAACACAAAAAAGAGGTACCAATTTACATGCATTACCACATACAATAACAGTTATAAAATACTACCCATGAAATGCACACAAAGTGACCTGTGAAAAAAGATTGTTTATATATGCATACATATCATACTGAAAAAGAGAAAAAAAAAGTAAGACAAAAAGAGTAAGAAAGTTGCAAGGAGAAAGAACAAATAGATGTTATAACAAATCCGATGCCAAACTCCTCTTCAGCATGAAAAATAATTGTCGACCGCCATCTGAAAGAAAACAGAAGATAGACAATACAAAAAAAAACATATACCAAATTACATGCATTAACACATACAATAACCGATATAAAATACTACACATGAAATGCACACAGTGACCTGTAAAAAAAAAAAGTTCATATATGCATACTTATTGTACTGGAAAAGAGAATAAAAAACAAACAAAAAGTGCAAGAAAGTTGCAAAGAGACAGAGCAAACACATGGTATGTGATAACAAATCCCATGTCCAACTCTTCATCAACATAAAAAATATTTCTCGAGCTCCATCTGGAAGACAAAGGAGAGACAACACAGAAAAAGAGAAAACAACATACATGCATTTACACATACAATGTAAGATATAAAATATTACACATTGCAAAACTAAAGGATACTACAGGGTGGGCCATTTATATGGATACACCTGATCTATGTATACACCCCATATACAACATCATACCACCAATTTTTTTGTTCCAACAGTCTTGGAGGGATCTATCCAATGTGGGTTAGTGTCAGACCAATAGTGGTGGTTTTGTTTGTTAATTTCACCATTCACATACAATTATGTACCTATATAAATAGCCAAATTTATCTGTATCCATATAAATAGCCCACCCTGTACTGTGGCCTCCTCCTCCCCAATAGCCACCCTATTCCTCTCCAGATTTATTTTCTTTAACAGTTAGTGTGCAAAATCTGCACAGTGAATGTGAAAACACAAATACGCGCAACTGCGACCACCATACCAATTCACATGCACAACTCTTCTTCACCATGAAAAACACTTGTCGACCGCCATCTGTAAGAAAACAGAAGAGTGACAACACAAAAAAAGAGGTACCAATTTACATGCATTACCACATACCATAACAGATATAAAATACTACCCATGAAATGCACACAAAGTGACCTGTGAAAAAAGATTGTTTATATATGCATACATATCATACTGAAAAAGAGAAAAAAAAGTAAGACAAAAAGAGTAAGAAAGTTGCAAGGAAAAAGAACAAATAGATGTTATAACAAATCCGATGCCAAACTCCTCTTCACCATGAAAAACACTTGTCGACCGCCATCTGTAAGAAAACAGAAGAGAGACAACACAAAAAAGAGGTACCAATTTACATGGATTACCACATACAATAACAGTTATAAAATACTACCCATGAAATGCACACAAAGTGACCTGTGAAAAAAGATTGTTTATATATGCATACATATCATACTGAAAAAGAGAAAAAAAAAGTAAGACAAAAAGAGTAAGAAAGTTGCAAGGAGAAAGAACAAATAGATGTTATAACAAATCCGATGCCAAACTCCTCTTCAGCATTTAAAATACTTGTCGACCGCCATCTGAAAGAAAACAGAAGAGAAACAATACAAAAAAATAACATATACCAACTTACATGCATTAACACATACAATAACAGATATAAAATACTACACATGAAATGCACACAGTGACCTGTAAAAAAAAAAAAGTTCATATATGCATACTTATTATACTGGAAAAGAGAATAAAAAACAAACAAAAATTGCAAGAAAGTTGCAAGGAGACAGAGCAAACACATGGTATGTGATAACAAATCCCATGCCCAACTCTTCATCAAAATAAAAAATATTTCTCGAGCTCCATCTGGAAGACAAAAGAGAGACAACACAGAAAAAGAGAAAACAACATACATGCATTTACACATACAATGTAAGATATAAAATATTACACATTGCAAAACTAAAGGATACTACAGGGTGGGCCATTTATATAGATACACCTGATCTATGTATACACCCCATATACAACATCATACCACCAATTTTTTTGTTCCAACAGTCTTGGAGGGATCTATCCAATGTGGGTTAGTGTCAGACCAATAGTGGTGATTTTGTTTGTTAATTTCACCATTCACATACAATTATGTACCCATATAAATAGCCAAATTAAGGTGTATCCATATAAATGGCCCACCCTGTACTGTGGCCTCCTCCTCCCCAATAGCCACCCTATTCCTCTCCAGATTTATTTTCTTTAACAGTTAGTGTGCAAAATCTGCACAGTGAATGTGAAGACACAAATACGCGCAACTGCGACTGCCATACCAATTCACATGCACAACTCTTCTTCACCATGAAAAACACTTGTCGACCGCCATCTGTAAGAAAACAGAAGAGAGACAACACAAAAAAGAGGTACCAATTTACATGCATTACCACATACAATAACAGTTATAAAATACTACCCATGAAATGCACACAAAGTGACCTGTGAAAAAAGATTGTTTATATATGCATACATATCATACTGAAAAAGAGAAAAAAAAGTAAGACAAAAAGAGTAAGAAAGTTGCAAGGAGAAAGAACAAATAGATGTTATAACAAATCCGATGCCAAACTCCTCTTCAGCATGAAAAATAATTGTCGACCGCCATCTGAAAGAAAACAGAAGAGAGACAATACAAAAAAAAACATATACCAACTTACATGCATTAACACATACAATAACCGATATAAAATACTACACATGAAATGCACACAGTGACCTGTAAAAAAAAAAAGTTCATATATGCATACTTATTGTACTGGAAAAGAGAATAAAAAACAAACAAAAAGTGCAAGAAAGTTGCAAGGAGACAGAGCAAACACATGGTATGTGATAACAAATCCCATGTCCAACTCTTCATCAACATAAAAAATATTTCTCGAGCTCCATCTGGAAGACAAAGGAGAGACAACACAGAAAAAGAGAAAACAACATACATGCATTTACACATACAATGTAAGATATAAAATATTACACATTGCAAAACTAAAGGATACTACAGGGTGGGCCATTTATATGGATACACCTGATCTATGTATACACCCCATATACAACATCATACAACCAATTTTTTTGTTCCAACAGTCTTGGAGGGATCTATCCAATGTGGGTTAGTGTCAGACCAATAGTGGTGGTTTTGTTTGTTAATTTCACCATTCACATACAATTATGTACCTATATAAATAGCCAAATTTAGCTGTATCCATATAAATGGCCCACCCTGTACTGTGGCCTCCTCCTCCCCAATAGCCACCCTATTCCTCTCCAGATTTATTTTCTTTAACAGTTAGTGTGCAAAATCTGCACAGTGAATGTGAAAACACAAATACGCGCAACTGCGACCACCATACCAATTCACATGCACAACTCTTCTTCACCATGAAAAACACTTGTCAACCGCCATCTGAAATAAAACAGAAGAGAGAAAATACAAAAAAAAAACATATACCAACTTACATGCATTAACACATACAATAACAGATATAAAACACTACACATGAAATGCACACAGTGACCTGTGAAAAAAAAAAGTTCATATATGCATACTTATTATACTGGAAAAGAGAATAAAAAACAAACAAAAAGTGCAAGAAAGTTGCAAGGAGACAGAGCAAACACATGGTATGTGATAACAAATCCCATGTCCAACTCTTCATCAACATAAAAAATATTTCTCGAGATCCATCTGGAAGACAAAAGAGAGACAACACAAAAAATGCGAAAACAACATACATGCATTTACACATACAATGTAAGATATAAAATATTACACATTGCAAAACTAAAGGATACTACAGGGTGGGCCATTTATATAGATACACCTGATCTATGTATACACCCCATATACAACATCATACCACCAATTTTTTTGTTCCAACAGTCTTGGAGGGATCTATCCAATGTGGGTTAGTGTCAGAACAATAGTGGCGGTTTTGTTTGTTAATTTCACCATTCACATACAATTATGTACCTATATAAATAGCCAAATTTAGCTGTATCCATATAAATGGCCCACCCTGTACTGTGGCCTCCTCCTCCCCAATAGCCACCCTATTCCTCTCCAGATTTATTTTCTTTAACAGTTAGTGTGCAAAATCTGCACAGTGAATGTGAAAACACAAATACGCGCAACTGCGACCACCATACCAATTCACATGCACAACTCTTCTTCACCATGAAAAACACTTGTCGACCGCCATCTGTAAGAAAACAGAAGAGTGACAACACAAAAAAAGAGGTACCAATTTACATGCATTACCACATACCATAACAGATATAAAATACTACCCATGAAATGCACACAAAGTGACCTGTGAAAAAAGATTGTTTATATATGCATACATATCATACTGAAAAAGAGAAAAAAAAAGTAAGACAAAAAGAGTAAGAAAGTTGCAAGGAGAAAGAACAAATAGATGTTATAACAAATCCGATGCCAAACTCCTCTTCAGCATGAAAAATACTTGTCGACCGCCATCTGAAAGAAAACAGAAGAGAGACAATACAAAAAAAACCCATATACCAACTTACATGCATTAACACATACAATAACAGATATAAAATACTACACATGAAATGCACACAGTGACCTGTAAAAAAAAAAAAGTTCATATATGCATACTTATTATACTGGAAAAGAGAATAAAAAACAAACAAAAATTGCAAGAAAGTTGCAAGGAGACAGAGCAAACACATGGTATGTGATAACAAATCCCATGCCCAACTCTTCATCAAAATAAAAAATATTTCTCGAGCTCCATCTGGAAGACAAAAGAGAGACAACACAGAAAAAGAGAAAAGAACATACATGCATTTACACATACAATGTAAGATATAAAATATTACACATTGCAAAACTAAAGGATACTACAGGGTGGGCCATTTATATGGATACACCTGATCTATGTATACACCCCAGATACAACATCATACCACCAATTTTTTTGTTCCAACAGTCTTGGAGGGATCTATCCAATGTGGGTTAGTGTCAGACCAATAGTGGTGATTTTGTTTGTTAATTTCACCATTCACATACAATTATATACCCATATAAATAGCCAAATTAAGGTGTATCCATATAAATGGCCCACCCTGTACTGTGGCCTCCTCCTCCCCAATAGCCACCCTATTCCTCTCCAGATTTATTTTCTTTAACAGTTAGTGTGCAAAATCTGCACAGTGAATGTGAAGACACAAATACGCGCAACTGCGACTGCCATACCAATTCACATGCACAACTCTTCTTACCCATGAAAAACACTTGTTGACCGCCATCTGTAAGAAAACAGAAGAGTGATAACACAAAAAAAGAGGTACCAATTTACATGCATTACCACATACCATAACAGATATAAAATACTACCCATGAAATGCACACAAAGTGACCTGTGAAAAAAGATTGTTTATATATGCATACATATCATACTGAAAAAGAGAAAAAAAGTAAGACAAAAAGAGTAAGAAAGTTGCAAGGAGAAAGAACAAATAGATGTTATAACAAATCCGATGCCAAACTCCTCTTCAACATGAAAAATACTTGTCGACCGCCATCTGAAAGAAAACAGAAGAGAGACAATACAAAAAAAACCCATATACCAACTTACATGCATTAACACATACAATAACAGATATAAAATACTACACATGAAATGCACACAGTGACCTGTAAAAAAAAAAAAAGTTCATATATGCATACTTATTATACTGGAAAAGAGAATAAAAAACAAACAAAAAGTGCAAGAAAGTTGCAAGGAGACAGAGCAAACACATGGTATGTGATAACAAATCCCATGTCCAACTCTTCATCAACATAAAAAATATTTCTCGAGCTCCATCTGGAAGACAAAAGAGAGACAACACAGAAAATTAGAAAACAACATACATGCATTTACACATACAATGTAAGATATAAAATATTACACATTGCAAAACTAAAGGATACTACAGGGTGGGCCATTTATATAGATACACCTGATCTATGTATACACCCCATATACAACATCATACCACCAATTTTTTTGTTCCAACAGTCTTGGAGGGATCTATCCAATGTGGGTTAGTGTCAGACCAATAGTGGTGGTTTTGTTTGTTAATTTCACCATTCACATACAATTATGTACCTATATAAATAGCCAAATTTAGCTGTATCCATATAAATGGCCCACCCTGTACTGTGGCCTCCTCCTCCCCAATAGCCACCCTATTCCTCTCCAGATTTATTTTCTTTAACAGTTAGTGTGCAAAATCTGCACAGTGAATGTGAAAACACAAATACGCGCAACTGCGACCACCATACCAATTCACATGCACAACTCTTCTTCACCATGAAAAACACTTGTCGACCGCCATCTGAAAGAAAACAGAAGAGAGACAATACAAAAAAAAAACATATACCAACTTACATGCATTAACACATACAATAACAGATATAAAATACTACACATGAAATGCACACAGTGACCTGTGAAAAAAAAAAGTTCATATATGCATACTTATTATACTGGAAAAGAGAATAAAAAACAAACAAAAAGTGCAAGAAAGTTGCAAGGAGACAGAGCAAACACATGGTATGTGATAACAAATCCCATGTCCAACTCTTCATCAACATAAAAAATATTTCTCGAGCTCCATCTGAAAGACAAAAGAGAGACAACACAAAAAATGCGAAAACAACATACATGCATTTACACATACAATGTAAGATATAAAATATTACACATTGCAAAACTAAAGGATACTACAGGGTGGGCCATTTATATAGATACACCTGATCTATGTATACACCCCATATACAACATCATACCACCAATTTTTTTGTTCCAACAGTCTTGGAGGGATCTATCCAATGTGGGTTAGTGTCAGAACAATAGTGGCGGTTTTGTTTGTTAATTTCACCATTCACATACAATTATGTACCTATATAAATAGCCAAATTTAGCTGTATCCATATAAATGGCCCACCCTGTACTGTGGCCTCCTCCTCCCCAATAGCCACCCTATTCCTCTCCAGATTTATTTTCTTTAACAGTTAGTGTGCAAAATCTGCACAGTGAATGTGAAAACACAAATACGCGCAACTGCGACCACCATACCAATTCACATGCACAACTCTTCTTCACCATGAAAAACACTTGTCGACCGCCATCTGTAAGAAAACAGAAGAGTGACAACACAAAAAAGAGGTACCAATTTACATGCATTACCACATACCATAACAGATATAAAATACTACCCATGAAATGCACACAATGTGACCTGTGAAAAAAGATTGTTTATATATGCATACATATCATACTGAAAAAGAGAAAAAAAAAGTAAGACAAAAAGAGTAAGAAAGTTGCAAGGAGAAAGAACAAATAGATGTTATAACAAATCCGATGCCAAACTCCTCTTCAGCATGAAAAATACTTGTCGACCGCCATCTGAAAGAAAACAGAAGAGAGACAATACAAAAAAAACCCATATACCAACTTACATGCATTAACACATACAATAACAGATATAAAATATTACACATGAAATGCACACAGTGACCTGTAAAAAAAAAAAAAGTTCATATATGCATACTTATTATACTGGAAAAGAGAATAAAAAAACAAACAAAAAGTGCAAGAAAAATGCAGGAAGACAGAGCAAACACATGGTATGTGATAACAAATCCCATGCCCAACTCTTCATCAACATAAAAAATATTTCTCGAGCTCAATCTGGAAGACAAAATAGAGACAACACAGAGAAAGAGAAAACAACATACATGCATTTACACATACAATGGAAGATATAAAATATTACACATTGCAAAACTAAAGGATATTACAGGGTGGGCAATTTATATGGATACACCTGATCTATGTATACACCCCATATACAACATCATACCACCAATTTTTTTGTTCCAACAGTCTTGGAGGGATCTATCCAATGTGGGTTAGTGTCAGACCAATAGTGGTGGTTTTGTTTGTTAATTTCACCATTCACATACAATTATGTACCCATATAAATAGCCAAATTTAGCTGTATCCATATAAATGGCCCACCCTGTACTGTGGCCTCCTCCTCCCCAATAGCCACCCTATTCCTCTCCAGATTTATTTTCTTTAACAGTTAGTGTGCAAAATCTGCACAGTGAATGTGAAGACACAAATACGCGCAACTGCGACCGCCATACCAATTCACATGCACAACTCTTCTTCACCATGAAAAACACTTGTCGACCGCCATCTGTAAGAAAACAGAAGAGAGACAACACAAAAAAGAGGTACCAATTTACATGCATTACCACATACAATAACAGTTATAAAATACTACCCATGAAATGCACACAAAGTGACCTGTGAAAAAAGATTGTTTATATATGCATACATATCATACTGAAAAAGAGAAAAAAAAAAGTCAGACAAAAAGAGTAAGAAAGTTGCAAGGAGAAAGAACAAATAGATGTTATAACAAATCCGATGCCAAACTCCCCTTTAACATGCAAAATACTTGTCGACCTCCATCTGAAAGAAAACAGAAGAGAGACAATACAAAAAAAGAGGTACAAACTTACATGCATTAACACATACAATAACAGTTATAAAATACTACACATGAAATGCACACAAAGTGACCTGTGAAAAAAGATTGTTTATATATGCATACATATCATACTGAAAAATAGAAAAAAAAAGTAAGACAAAAAGAGTAAGAAAGTTGCAAGGAGAAAGAACAAATAGATGTTATAACAAATCCGATGCCAAAATCCTCTTCAGCATGAAAAATACTTGTCGACCGCCATCTGAAAGAAAACAGAAGAGAGACAATACAAAAAAATAACATATACCAACTTACATGCATTAACACATACAATAACAGATATAAAATACTACACATGAAATGCACACAGTGACCTGTAAAAAAAAAAAAGTTCATATATGCATACTTATTATACTGGAAAAGAGAATAAAAAACAAACAAAAATTGCAAGAAAGTTGCAAGGAGACAGAGCAAACACATGGTATGTGATAACAAATCCCATGCCCAACTCTTCATCAAAATAAAAAATATTTCTCGAGCTCCATCTGGAAGACAAAAGAGAGACAACACAGAAAAAGAGAAAACAACATACATGCATTTACACATACAATGTAAGATATAAAATATTACACATTGCAAAACTAAAGGATACTACAGGGTGGGCCATTTATATGGATACACCTGATCTATGTATACACCCCAGATACAACATCATACCACCAATTTTTTTGTTCCAACAGTCTTGGAGGGATCTATCCAATGTGGGTTAGTGTCAGACCAATAGTGGTGATTTTGTTTGTTAATTTCACCATTCACATACAATTATGTACCCATATAAATAGCCAAATTAAGGTGTATCCATATAAATGGCCCACCCTGTACTGTAGCCTCCTCCTCCCCAATAGCCACCCTATTCCTCTCCAGATTTATTTTCTTTAACAGTTAGTGTGCAAAATCTGCACAGTGAATGTGAAGACACAAATACGCGCAACTGCGAACGCCATACCAATTCACATGCACAACTCTTCTTCACCATGAAAAACACTTGTCGACCGCCATCTGTAAGAAAACAGAAGAGAGACAACACAAAAAAGAGGTACCAATTTACATGCATTACCACATACAATAACAGTTATAAAATACTACCCATGAAATGCACACAAAGTGACCTGTGAAAAAAGATTGTTTATATATGCATACATATCATACTGAAAAAGAGAAAAAAAAAAGTCAGACAAAAAGAGTAAGAAAGTTGCAAGGAGAAAGAACAAATAGATGTTATAACAAATCCGATGCCAAACTCCCCTTTAACATGCAAAATACTTGTCGACCGCCATCTGAAAGAAAACATAAGAGAGACAATACAAAAAAAGAGGTACAAACTTACATGCATTAACACATACAATAACAGTTATAAAATACTACACATGAAATGCACACAAAGTGACCTGTGAAAAAAGATTGTTTATATATGCATACATCATATTGAAAAGGAGAAAAAATGTTAGACAAAAAGAGTAAGAAAGTTGCAAGGAGAAAGAACAAATAGATGTTATAACAAATTCGATGCCAAACTCCTCTTCAACATGAAAAATACTTGTCGACCGCCCTCTGAAAGAAAACAGAAGAGAGACAATACAAAAAAAAACCATATACCAACTTACATGCATTAACACATACAATAACAGATATAAAATACTACACATGAAATGCACACAGTGACCTGTAAAAAAAAAAAAGTTCATATATGCATACTTATTATACTGGAAAAGAGAATAAAAAACAAACAAAAAGTGCAAGAAAGTTGCAAGGAGACAGAGCAAACACATGGTATGTGATAACATATCCCATGTCCAACTCTTCATCAACATAAAAAATATTTCTCGAGCTCCATCTGGAAGACAAAAGAGAGACAACACAGAAAATGAGAAAACAACATACATGCATTTACACATACAATGTAAGATATAAAATATTACACATTGCAAAACTAAAGGATACTACAGGGTGGGCCATTTATATAGATACACCTGATCTATGTATACACCCTATATACAACATCATACCACCAATTTTTTTGTTCCAACAGTCTTGGAGGGATCTATACAATGTGGGTTAGTGTCAGACCAATAGTGGTGGTTTTGTTTGTTAATTTCACCATTCACATACAATTATGTACCTATATAAATAGCCAAATTTAGCTGTATCCATATAAATGGCCCACCCTGTACTGTGGCCTCCTCCTCCCCAATAGCCACCCTATTCCTCTCCAGATTTATTTTCTTTAACAGTTAGTGTGCAAAATCTGCACAGTGAATGTGAAAACACAAATACGCGCAACTGCGACCACCATACCAATTCACATGCACAACTCTTCTTCACCATGAAAAACACTTGTCGACCGCCATCTGTAAGAAAACAGAAGAGAGACAACACAAAAAAGAGGTACCAATTTACATGCATTACCACATACAATAACAGTTATAAAATACTACCCATGAAATGCACACAAAGTGACCTGTGAAAAAAGATTGTTTATATATGCATACATATCATACTGAAAAAGAGAAAAAAAAGTAAGACAAAAAGAGTAAGAAAGTTGCAAGGAGAAAGAACAAATAGATGTTATAACAAATCCGATGCCAAACTCCTCTTCAGCATGAAAAATACTTGTCGACCGCCATCTGAAAGAAAACAGAAGAGAGACAATACAAAAAAATAACATATACCAACTTACATGCATTAACACATACAATAACAGATATAAAATACTACACATGAAATGCACACAGTGACCTGTAAAAAAAAAAAGTTCATATATGCATACTTATTATACTGGAAAAGAGAATAAAAAACAAACAAAAAGTGCAAGAAAGTTGCAAGGAGACAGAGCAAACACATGGTATGTGATAACAAATCCCATGCCCAACTCTTCATCAACATAAAAAATATTTCTCGAGCTCCATCTGGAAGACAAAAGAGAGACAACACAGAAAAAGAGAAAACAACATACATGCATTTACACATACAATGTAAGATATAAAATATTACACATTGCAAAACTAAAGGATACTACAGGGTGGGCCATTTATATGGATACACCTGATCTATGTATACACCCCAGATACAACATCATACCACCAATTTTTTTGTTCCAACAGTCTTGGAGGGATCTATCCAATGTGGGTTAGTGTCAGACCAATAGTGGTGGTTTTGTTTGTTAATTTCACCATTTACATACAATTATGTACCTATATAAATAGCCAAATTTAGCTGTATCCATATAAATGGCCCACCCTGTACTGTGGCCTCCTCCTCCCCAATAGCCACCCTATTCCTCTCCAGATTTATTTTCTTTAACAGTTAGTGTGGAAAATCTGCACAGTGAATGTGAAAACACAAATACGCGCAACTGCGGCCACCATACCAATTCACATGCACAACTCTTCTTCACCATGAAAAACACTTGTCGACCGCCATCTGTAAGAAAACAGAAGAGAGACAACACAAAAAAGAGGTACCAATTTACATGCATTACCACATACCATAACAGATATAAAATACTACCCATGAAATGCACACAAAGTGACCTGTGAAAAAAGATTGTTTATATATGCATACATATCATACTGAAAAAGAGAAAAAAAAGTAAGACAAAAAGAGTAAGAAAGTTGCAAGGAAAAAGAACAAATAGATGTTATAACAAATCCGATGCCAAACTCCTCTTCACCATGAAAAACACTTGTCGACCGCCATCTGTAAGAAAACAGAAGAGAGACAATACAAAAAAAAACATATACCAACTTACATGCATTAACACATACAATAACAGATATAAAATACTACACATGAAATGCACACAGTGACCTGTAAAAAAAAAAAAGTTCATATATGCATACTTATTATACTGGAAAAGAGAATAAAAAACAAACAAAAAGTGCAAGAAAGTTGCAAGGAGACAGAGCAAACACATGGTATGTGATAACAAATCCCATGTCCAACTCTTCATCAACATAAAAAAATTTCTCGAGCTCCATCTGGAAGACAAAAGAGAGACAACACAGAAAAAGAGAAAACAACATACATGCATTTACACATACAATGTAAGATATAAAATATTACACATTGCAAAACTAAAGGATACTACAGGGTGGGCCATTTATATGGATACACCTGGTCTATGTATACACCCCAGATACAACATCATGCCACCAATTTTTTTGTTCCAACAGTCTTGGAGGGATCTATCCAATGTGGGTTAGTGTCAGACCAATAGTGGTGATTTTGTTTGTTAATTTCACCATTCACATACAATTATGTACCCATATAAATAGCCAAATTAAGGTGTATCCATATAAATGGCCCACCCTGTACTGTGGCCTCCTCCTCCCCAATAGCCACCCTATTCCTCTCCAGATTTATTTTCTTTAACAGTTAGTGTGCAAAATCTGCACAGTGAATGTGAAAACACAAATACGCGCAACTGCGACCACCATACCAATTCACATGCACAACTCTTCTTCACCATGAAAAACACTTGTCGACCGCCATCTGTAAGAAAACAGAAGAGAGACAACACAAAAAAGAGGTACCAATTTACATGCATTACCACATACAATAACAGTTATAAAATACTACCCATGAAATGCACACAAAGTGACCTGTGAAAAAAGATTGTTTATATATGCATACATATCATACTGAAAAAGAGAAAAAAAAGTAAGACAAAAAGAGTAAGAAAGTTGCAAGGAGAAAGAACAAATAGATGTTATAACAAATCCGATGCCAAACTCCTCTTCAGCATGAAAAATACTTGTCGACCGCCATCTGAAAGAAAACAGAAGAGAGACAATACAAAAAAATAACATATACCAACTTACATGCATTAACACATACAATAACAGATATAAAATACTACACATGAAATGCACACAGTGACCTGTAAAAAAAAAAAGTTCATATATGCATACTTATTATACTGGAAAAGAGAATAAAAAACAAACAAAAAGTGCAAGAAAGTTGCAAGGAGACAGAGCAAACACATGGTATGTGATAACAAATCCCATGTCCAACTCTTCATCAACATAAAAAATATTTCTCGAGCTCCATCTGGAAGACAAAAGAGAGACAACACAGAAAATGAGAAAACAACATACATGCATTTACACATACAATGTAAGATATAAAATATTACACATTGCATAACTAAAGGATACTACAGGGTGGGCCATTTATATAGATACACCTGATCTATGTATACACCCCATATACAACATCATACCACCAATTTTTTTGTTCCAACAGTCTTGGAGGGATCTATCCAATGTGGGTTAGTGTCAGACCAATAGTGGTGGTTTTGTTTGTTAATTTCACCATTCACATACAATTATGTACCTATATAAATAGCCAAATTTATCTGTATCCATATAAATGGCCCACCCTGTACTGTGGCCTCCTCCTCCCCAATAGCCACCCTATTCCTCTCCAGATTTATTTTCTTTAACAGTTAGTGTGCAAAATCTGCACAGTGAATGTGAAAACACAAATACGCGCAACTGCGACCACCATACCAATTCACATGCACAACTCTTCTTCACCATGAAAAACACTTGTCGACCGCCATCTGTAAGAAAACAGAAGAGTGACTACACAAAAAAAGAGGTACCAATTTACATGCATTACCACATACCATAACAGATATAAAATACTACCCATGAAATGCACACAAAGTGACCTGTGAAAAAAGATTGTTTATATATGCATACATATCATACTGAAAAAGAGAAAAAAAAGTAAGACAAAAAGAGTAAGAAAATTGCAAGGAAAAAGAACAAATAGATGTTATAACAAATCCGATGCCAAACTCCTCTTCACCATGAAAAACACTTGTCGACCGCCATCTGTAAGAAAACAGAAGAGAGACAACACAAAAAAGAGGTACCAATTTACATGCATTACCACATACAATAACAGTTATAAAATACTACCCATGAAATGCACACAAAGTGACCTGTGAAAAAAGATTGTTTATATATGCATACATATCATACTGAAAAAGAGAAAAAAAAAGTAAGACAAAAGGAGTAAGAAAGTTGCAAGGAGAAAGAACAAATAGATGTTATAACAAATCCGATGCCAAACTCCTCTTCAGCATGAAAAATACTTGTCGACCGCCATCTGAAAGAAAACAGAAGAGAAACAATACAAAAAAAATAACATATACCAACTTACATGCATTAACACATACAATAACAGATATAAAATACTACACATGAAATGCACACAGTGACCTGTAAAAAAAAAAAAGTTCATATATGCATACTTATTATACTGGAAAAGAGAATAAAAAACAAACAAAAATTGCAAGAAAGTTGCAAGGAGACAGAGCAAACACATGGTATGTGATAACAAATCCCATGCCCAACTCTTCATCAAAATAAAAAATATTTCTCGAGCTCCATCTGGAAGACAAAAGAGAGACAACACAGAAAAAGAGAAAACAACATACATGCATTTACACATACAATGTAAGATATAAAATATTACACATTGCAAAACTAAAGGATACTACAGGGTGAGCCATTTATATGGATACACCTGATCTATGTATACACCCCAGATACAACATCATACCACCAATTTTTTTGTTCCAACAGTCTTGGAGGGATCTATCCAATGTGGGTTAGTGTCAGACCAATAGTGGTGATTTTGTTTGTTAATTTCACCATTCACATACAATTATGTACCCATATAAATAGCCAAATTAAGGTGTATCCATATAAATGGCCCACCCTGTACTGTGGCCTCCTCCTCCCCAATAGCCACCCTATTCCTCTCCAGATTTATTTTCTTTAACAGTTAGTGTGCAAAATCTGCACAGTGAATGTGAAGACACAAATACGCGCAACTGCGACTGCCATACCAATTCACATGCACAACTCTTCTTCACCATGAAAAACACTTGTCGACCGCCATCTGTAAGAAAACAGAAGAGAGACAACACAAAAAAGAGGTACCAATTTACATGCATTACCACATACAATAACAGTTATAAAATACTACCCATGAAATGCACACAAAGTGACCTGTGAAAAAAGATTGTTTATATATGCATACATATCATACTGAAAAAGAGAAAAAAAAAGTAAGACAAAAAGAGTAAGAAAGTTGCAAGGAGAAAGAACAAATAGATGTTATAACAAATCCGATGCCAAACTCCTCTTCAGCATGAAAAATAATTGTCGACCGCCATCTGAAAGAAAACAGAAGAGAGACAATACAAAAAAAAACATATACCAACTTACATGCATTAACACATACAATAACCGATATAAAATACTACACATGAAATGCACACAGTGACCTGTAAAAAAAAAAAGTTCATATATGCATTCTTATTGTACTGGAAAAGAGAATAAAAAACAAACAAAAAGTGCAAGAAAGTTGCAAGGAGACAGAGCAAACACATGGTATGTGATAACAAATCCCATGTCCAACCCTTCATCAACATAAAAAATATTTCTCGAGCTCCATCTGGAAGACAAAGGAGAGACAACACAGAAAAAGAGAAAACAACATACATGCATTTACACATACAATGTAAGATATAAAATATTACACATTGCAAAACTAAAGGATACTACAGGGTGGGCCATTTATATGGATACACCTGATCTATGTATACACCCCATATACAACATCATACCACCAATTTTTTTGTTCCAACAGTCTTGGAGGGATCTATCCAATGTGGGTTAGTGTCAGACCAATAGTGGTGGTTTTGTTTGTTAATTTCACCATTCACATACAATTATGTACCTATATAAATAGCCAAATTTAGCTGTATCCATATAAATGGCCCACCCTGTACTGTGGCCTCCTCCTCCCCAATAGCCACCCTATTCCTCTCCAGATTTATTTTCTTTAACAGTTAGTGTGCAAAATCTGCACAGTGAATGTGAAAACACAAATACGCGCAACTGCGACCACCATACCAATTCACATGCACAACTCTTCTTCACCATGAAAAACACTTGTCGACCGCCATCTGTAAGAAAACAGAAGAGTGACAACACAAAAAAAGAGGTACCAATTTACATGCATTACCACATACCATAACAGATATAAAATACTACCCATGAAATGCACACAAAGTGACCTGTGAAAAAAGATTGTTTATATATGCATACATATCATACTGAAAAAGAGAAAAAAAAAGTAAGACAAAAAGAGTAAGAAAGTTGCAAGGAGAAAGAACAAATAGATGTTATAACAAATCCGATGCCAAACTCCTCTTCAGCATGAAAAATACTTGTCGACCGCCATCTGAAAGAAAACAGAAGAGAGACAATACAAAAAAAAACCATATACCAACTTACATGCATTAACACATACAATAACATATATAAAATACTACACATGAAATGCACACAGTGACCTGTAAAAAAAAAAAAGTTCATATATGCATACTTATTATACTGGAAAAGAGAATAAAAAAAACAAACAAAAAGTGCAAGAAAAATGCAAGAAGACAGAGCAAACACATGGTATGTGATAACAAATCCCATGCCCAACTCTTCATCAACATAAAAAATATTTCTCGAGCTCCATCTGGAAGACAAAAGAGAGACAACACAGAAAATGAGAAAACAACATACATGCATTTACACATACAATGTAAGATATAAATTATTACACATTGCATAACTAAAGGATACTACAGGGTGGGCCATTTATATAGATACACCTGATCTATGTATACACCCCATATACAACATCATACCACCAATTTTTTTGTTCCAACAGTCTTGGAGGGATCTATCCAATGTGGGTTAGTGTCAGACCAATAGTGGTGGTTTTGTTTGTTAATTTCACCATTCACATACAATTATGTACCTATATAAATAGCCAAATTTATCTGTATCCATATAAATGGCCCACCCTGTACTGTGGCCTCCTCCTCCCCAATAGCCACCCTATTCCTCTCCAGATTTATTTTCTTTAACAGTTAGTGTGCAAAATCTGCACAGTGAATGTGAAAACACAAATACGCGCAACTGCGACCACCATACCAATTCACATGCACAACTCTTCTTCACCATGAAAAACACTTGTCGACCGCCATCTGTAAGAAAACAGAAGAGTGACTACACAAAAAAAGAGGTACCAATTTACATGCATTACCACATACCATAACAGATATAAAATACTACCCATGAAATGCACACAAAGTGACCTGTGAAAAAAGATTGTTTATATATGCATACATATCATACTGAAAAAGAGAAAAAAAAAGTAAGACAAAAAGAGTAAGAAAGTTGCAAGGAGAAAGAACAAATAGATGTTATAACAAATCCGATGCCAAACTCCTCTTCAGCATGAAAAATACTTGTCGACCGCCATCTGAAAGAAAACAGAAGAGAAACAATACAAAAAAAATAACATATACCAACTTACATGCATTAACACATACAATAACAGATATAAAATACTACACATGAAATGCACACAGTGACCTGTAAAAAAAAAAAAGTTCATATATGCATACTTATTATACTGGAAAAGAGAATAAAAAACAAACAAAAATTGCAAGAAAGTTGCAAGGAGACAGAGCAAACACATGGTATGTGATAACAAATCCCATGCCCAACTCTTCATCAAAATAAAAAATATTTCTCGAGCTCCATCTGGAAGACAAAAGAGAGACAACACAGAAAAAGAGAAAACAACATACATGCATTTACACATACAATGTAAGATATAAAATATTACACATTGCAAAACTAAAGGATACTACAGGGTGAGCCATTTATATGGATACACCTGATCTATGTATACACCCCAGATACAACATCATACCACCAATTTTTTTGTTCCAACAGTCTTGGAGGGATCTATCCAATGTGGGTTAGTGTCAGACCAATAGTGGTGATTTTGTTTGTTAATTTCACCATTCACATACAATTATGTACCCATATAAATAGCCAAATTAAGGTGTATCCATATAAATGGCCCACCCTGTACTGTGGCCTCCTCCTCCCCAATAGCCACCCTATTCCTCTCCAGATTTATTTTCTTTAACAGTTAGTGTGCAAAATCTGCACAGTGAATGTGAAGACACAAATACGCGCAACTGCGACTGCCATACCAATTCACATGCACAACTCTTCTTCACCATGAAAAACACTTGTCGACCGCCATCTGTAAGAAAACAGAAGAGAGACAACACAAAAAAGAGGTACCAATTTACATGCATTACCACATACAATAACAGTTATAAAATACTACCCATGAAATGCACACAAAGTGACCTGTGAAAAAAGATTGTTTATATATGCATACATATCATACTGAAAAAGAGAAAAAAAAAGTAAGACAAAAAGAGTAAGAAAGTTGCAAGGAGAAAGAACAAATAGATGTTATAACAAATCCGATGCCAAACTCCTCTTCAGCATGAAAAATAATTGTCGACCGCCATCTGAAAGAAAACAGAAGAGAGACAATACAAAAAAAAACATATACCAACTTACATGCATTAACACATAAAATAACCGATATAAAATACTACACATGAAATGCACACAGTGACCTGTAAAAAAAAAAAGTTCATATATGCATTCTTATTGTACTGGAAAAGAGAATAAAAAACAAACAAAAAGTGCAAGAAAGTTGCAAGGAGACAGAGCAAACACATGGTATGTGATAACAAATCCCATGTCCAACCCTTCATCAACATAAAAAATATTTCTCGAGCTCCATCTGGAAGACAAAGGAGAGACAACACAGAAAAAGAGAAAACAACATACATGCATTTACACATACAATGTAAGATATAAAATATTACACATTGCAAAACTAAAGGATACTACAGGGTGGGCCATTTATATGGATACACCTGATCTATGTATACACCCCATATACAACATCATACCACCAATTTTTTTGTTCCAACAGTCTTGGAGGGATCTATCCAATGTGGGTTAGTGTCAGACCAATAGTGGTGGTTTTGTTTGTTAATTTCACCATTCACATACAATTATGTACCTATATAAATAGCCAAATTTAGCTGTATCCATATAAATGGCCCACCCTGTACTGTGGCCTCCTCCTCCCCAATAGCCACCCTATTCCTCTCCAGATTTATTTTCTTTAACAGTTAGTGTGCAAAATCTGCACAGTGAATGTGAAGACACAAATACGCGCAACTGCGACTGCCATACCAATTCACATGCACAACTCTTCTTACCCATGAAAAACACTTGTTGACCGCCATCTGTAAGAAAACAGAAGAGTGATAACACAAAAAAAGAGGTACCAATTTACATGCATTACCACATACCATAGCAGATATAAAATACTACCCATGAAATGCACACAAAGTGACCTGTGAAAAAAGATTGTTTATATATGCATACATATCATACTGAAAAAGAGAAAAAAAGTAAGACAAAAAGAGTAAGAAAGTTGCAAGGAGAAAGAACAAATAGATGTTATAACAAATCCGATGCCAAACTCCTCTTCAACATGAAAAATACTTGTCGACCGCCATCTGAAAGAAAACAGAAGAGAGACAATACAAAAAAAAACCATATACCAACTTACATGCATTAACACATACAATAACATATATAAAATACTACACATGAAATGCACACAGTGACCTGTAAAAAAAAAAAAGTTCATATATGCATACTTATTATACTGGAAAAGAGAATAAAAAACAAACAAAAAGTGCAAGAAAGTTGCAAGGAGACAGAGCAAACACATGGTATGTGATAACAAATCCCATGTCCAACTCTTCATCAACATAAAAAATATTTCTCGAGCTCCATCTGGAAGACAAAAGAGAGACAACACAAAAAATGAGAAAACAACATACATGCATTTACACATACAATGTAAGATATAAAATATTACACATTGCAAAACTAAAGTATACTACAGGGTGGGCCATTTATATAGATACACCTGATCTATGTATACACCCCATATACAACATCATACCACCAATTTTTTTGTTCCAACAGTCTTGGAGGGATCTATCCAATGTGGGTTAGTGTCAGAACAATAGTGGCGGTTTTCTTTGTTAATTTCACCATTCACATACAATTATGTACCTATATAAATAGCCAAATTTAGCTGTATCCATATAAATGGCCCACCCTGTACTGTGGCCTCCTCCTCCCCAATAGCCACCCTATTCCTCTCCAGATTTATTTTCTTTAACAGTTAGTGTGCAAAATCTGCACAGTGAATGTGAAAACACAAATACGCGCAACTGCGACCACCATACCAATTCACATGCACAACTCTTCTTCACCATGAAAAACACTTGTCGACCGCCATCTGTAAGAAAACAGAAGAGTGACAACACAAAAAAAGAGGTACCAATTTACATGCATTACCACATACCATAACAGATATAAAATACTACCCATGAAATGCACACAAAGTGACCTGTGAAAAAAGATTGTTTATATATGCATACATATCATACTGAAAAAGAGAAAAAAAAAGTAAGACAAAAAGAGTAAGAAAGTTGCAAGGAGAAAGAACAAATAGATGTTATAACAAATCCGATGCCAAACTCCTCTTCAGCATGAAAAATACTTGTCGACCGCCATCTGAAAGAAAACAGAAGAGAGACAATACAAAAAAAAACCATATACCAACTTACATGCATTAACACATACAATAACATATATAAAATACTACACATGAAATGCACACAGTGACCTGTAAAAAAAAAAAAGTTCATATATGCATACTTATTATACTGGAAAAGAGAATAAAAAAAACAAACAAAAAGTGCAAGAAAAATGCAAGAAGACAGAGCAAACACATGGTATGTGATAACAAATCCCATGCCCAACTCTTCATCAACATAAAAAATATTTCTCGAGCTCAATCTGGAAGACAAAATAGAGACAACACAGAGAAAGAGAAAACAACATACATGCATTTACACATACAATGGAAGATATAAAATATTACACATTGCAAAACTAAAGGATATTACAGGGTGGGCAATTTATATGGATACACCTGATCTATGTATACACCCCATATACAACATCATACCACCAATTTTTTTGTTCCAACAGTCTTGGAGGGATCTATCCAATGTGGGTTAGTGTCAGACCAATAGTGGTGGTTTTGTTTGTTAATTTCACCATTCACATACAATTATGTACCCATATAAATAGCCAAATTTAGCTGTATCCATATAAATGGCCCACCCTGTACTGTGGCCTCCTCCTCCCCAATAGCCACCCTATTCCTCTCCAGATTTATTTTCTTTAACAGTTAGTGTGCAAAATCTGCACAGTGAATGTGAAGACACAAATACGCGCAACTGCGACCGCCATACCAATTCACATGCACAACTCTTCTTCACCATGAAAAACACTTGTCGACCGCCATCTGTAAGAAAACAGAAGAGAGACAACACAAAAAAGAGGTACCAATTTACATGCATTACCACATACAATAACAGTTATAAAATACTACCCATGAAATGCACACAAAGTGACCTGTGAAAAAAGATTGTTTATATATGCATACATATCATACTGAAAAAGAGAAAAAAAAAGTCAGACAAAAAGAGTAAGAAAGTTGCAAGGAGAAAGAACAAATAGATGTTATAACAAATCCGATGCCAAACTCCCCTTTAACATGCAAAATACTTGTCGACCGCCATCTGAAAGAAAACAGAAGAGAGACAATACAAAAAAAGAGGTACAAACTTACATGCATTAACACATACAATAACAGTTATAAAATACTACACATGAAATGCACACAAAGTGACCTGTGAAAAAAGATTGTTTATATATGCATACATCATATTGAAAAGGAGAAAAAATGTTAGACAAAAAGAGTAAGAAAGTTGCAAGGAGAAAGAACAAATAGATATTATAACAAATTCGATGCCAAACTCCTCTTCAACATGAAAAATACTTGTCGACCGCCCTCTGAAAGAAAACAGAAGAGAGACAATACAAAAAAAAACCATATACCAACTTACATGCATTAACACATACAATAACAGATATAAAATACTACACATGAAATGCACACAGTGACCTGTAAAAAAAAAAAAGTTCATATATGCATACTTATTATACTGGAAAAGAGAATAAAAAACAAACAAAAAGTGCAAGAAAGTTGCAAGGTGACAGAGCAAACACATGGTATGTGATAACATATCCCATGTCCAACTCTTCATCAACATAAAAAATATTTCTCGAGCTCCATCTGGAAGACAAAAGAGAGACAACACAGAAAATGAGAAAACAACATACATGCATTTACACATACAATGTAAGATATAAAATATTACACATTGCAAAACTAAAGGATACTACAGGGTGGGCCATTTATATAGATACACCTGATCTATGTATACACCCCATATACAACATCATACCACCAATTTTTTTGTTCCAACAGTCTTGGAGGGATCTATCCAATGTGGGTTAGTGTCAGACCAATAGTGGTGGTTTTGTTTGTTAATTTCACCATTCACATACAATTATGTACCTATATAAATAGCCAAATTTAGCTGTATCTATATAAATGGCCCACCCTGTACTGTGGCCTCCTCCTCCCCAATAGCCACCCTATTCCTCTCCAGATTTATTTTCTTTAACAGTTAGTGTGCAAAATCTGCACAGTGAATGTGAAAACACATATACGCGCAACTGCGACCACCATACCAATTCACATGCACAACTCTTCTTCACCATGAAAAACACTTGTCGACCGCCATCTGAAAGAAAACAGAAGAGAGACAATACAAAAAAAAACCATATACCAACTTACATGCATTAACACATACAATAACAGATATAAAATACTACACATGAAATGCACACAGTGACCTGTGAAAAAAAAAAGTTCATATATGCATACTTATTATACTGGAAAAGAGAATAAAAAACAAACAAAAAGTGCAAGAAAGTTGCAAGGAGACAGAGCAAACACATGGTATGTGATAACAAATCCCATGTCCAACTCTTCATCAACATAAAAAATATTTCTCGAGCTCCATCTGGAAGACAAAAGAGAGACAACACAAAAAATGAGAAAACAACATACATGCATTTACACATACAATGTAAGATATAAAATATTACACATTGCAAAACTAAAGGATACTACAGGGTGGGCCATTTATATAGATACACCTGATCTATGTATACACCCCATATACAACATCATACCACCAATTTTTTTGTTCCAACAGTCTTGGAGGGATCTATCCAATGTGGGTTAGTGTCAGAACAATAGTGGCGGTTTTGTTTGTTAATTTCACCATTCACATACAATTATGTACCTATATAAATAGCCAAATTTAGCTGTATCCATATAAATGGCCCACCCTGTACTGTGGCCTCCTCCTCCCCAATAGCCACCCTATTCCTCTCCAGATTTATTTTCTTTAACAGTTAGTGTGCAAAATCTGCACAGTGAATGTGAAAACACAAATACGCGCAACTGCGACCACCATACCAATTCACATGCACAACTCTTCTTCACCATGAAAAACACTTGTCGACCGCCATCTGTAAGAAAACAGAAGAGTGACAACACAAAAAAAGAGGTACCAATTTACATGCATTACCACATACCATAACAGATATAAAATACTACCCATGAAATGCACACAAAGTGACCTGTGAAAAAAGATTGTTTATATATGCATACATATCATACTGAAAAAGAGAAAAAAGAAGTAAGACAAAAAGAGTAAGAAAGTTGCAAGGAGAAAGAACAAATAGATGTTATAACAAATCCGATGCCAAACTCCTCTTCAGCATGAAAAATACTTGTCGACCGCCATCTGAAAGAAAACAGAAGAGAGACAATACAAAAAAAACCCATATACCAACTTACATGCATTAACACATACAATAACATATATAAAATACTACACATGAAATGCACACAGTGACCTGTAAAAAAAAAAAGTTCATATATGCATACTTATTATACTGGAAAAGAGAATAAAAAAACAAACAAAAAGTGCAAGAAAAATGCAAGAAGACAGA
Organism: Hyperolius riggenbachi; assembly: GCF_040937935.1. Taxonomy (NCBI): domain Eukaryota; kingdom Metazoa; phylum Chordata; class Amphibia; order Anura; family Hyperoliidae; genus Hyperolius; species Hyperolius riggenbachi. The sequence continues at coordinate 45,820 of NW_027152452.1, read as the reverse complement.
GCAAACACATGGTATGTGATAACAAATCCCATGCCCAACTCTTCATCAACATAAAAAATATTTCTCGAGCTCAATCTGGAAGACAAAATAGAGACAACACAGAGAAAGAGAAAACAACATACATGCATTTACACATACAATGGAAGATATAAAATATTACACATTGCAAAACTAAAGGATATTACAGGGTGGGCAATTTATATGGATACACCTGATCTATGTATACACCCCATATACAACATCATACCACCAATTTTTTTGTTCCAACAGTCTTGGAGGGATCTATCCAATGTGGGTTAGTGTCAGACCAATAGTGGTGGTTTTGTTTGTTAATTTCACCATTCACATACAATTATGTACCCATATAAATAGCCAAATTTAGCTGTATCCATATAAATGGCCCACCCTGTACTGTGGCCTCCTCCTCCCCAATAGCCACCCTATTCCTCTCCAGATTTATTTTCTTTAACAGTTAGTGTGCAAAATCTGCACAGTGAATGTGAAGACACAAATACGCGCAACTGCGACCGCCATACCAATTCACATGCACAACTCTTCTTCACCATGAAAAACACTTGTCGACCGCCATCTGTAAGAAAACAGAAGAGAGACAACACAAAAAAGAGGTACCAATTTACATGCATTACCACGTACAATAACAGTTATAAAATACTACCCATGAAATGCACACAAAGTGACCTGTGAAAAAAGATTGTTTATATATGCATACATATCATACTGAAAAAGAGAAAAAAAAAAGTCAGACAAAAAGAGTAAGAAAGTTGCAAGGAGAAAGAACAAATAGATGTTATAACAAATCCGATGCCAAACTCCCCTTTAACATGCAAAATACTTGTCGACCGCCATCTGAAAGAAAACAGAAGAGAGACAACACAAAAAAGAGGTACCAATTTACATGCATTACCACATACAATAACAGTTATAAAATACTACCCATGAAATGCACACAAAGTGACCTGTGAAAAAAGATTGTTTATATATGCATACATATCATACTGAAAAAGAGAAAAAAAAAGTAAGACAAAAGGAGTAAGAAAGTTGCAAGGAGAAAGAACAAATAGATGTTATAACAAATCCGATGCCAAACTCCTCTTCAGCATGAAAAATACTTGTCGACCGCCATCTGAAAGAAAACAGAAGAGAGACAATACAAAAAAATAACATATACCAACTTACATGCATTAACACATACAATAACAGATATAAAATACTACACATGAAATGCACACAGTGACCTGTAAAAAAAAAAAGTTCATATATGCATACTTATTATACTGGAAAAGAGAATAAAAAACAAACAAAAAGTGCAAGAAAGTTGCAAGGAGACAGAGCAAACACATGGTATGTGATAACAAATCCCATGCCCAACTCTTCATCAACATAAAAAATATTTCTCGAGCTCCATCTGGAAGACAAAAGAGAGACAACACAGAAAAAGAGAAAACAACATACATGCATTTACACATACAATGTAAGATATAAAATATTACACATTGCAAAACTAAAGGATACTACAGGGTGGGCCATTTATATGGATACACCTGATCTATGTATACACCCCAGATACAACATCATACCACCAATTTTTTTGTTCCAACAGTCTTGGAGGGATCTATCCAATGTGGGTTAGTGTCAGACCAATAGTGGTGGTTTTGTTTGTTAATTTCACCATTCACATACAATTATGTACCTATATAAATAGCCAAATTTAGCTGTATCCATATAAATGGCCCACCCTGTACTGTGGCCTCCTCCTCCCCAATAGCCACCCTATTCCTCTCCAGATTTATTTTCTTTAACAGTTAGTGTGGAAAATCTGCACAGTGAATGTGAAAACACAAATACGCGCAACTGCGGCCACCATACCAATTCACATGCACAACTCTTCTTCACCATGAAAAACACTTGTCGACCGCCATCTGTAAGAAAACAGAAGAGAGACAACACAAAAAAGAGGTACCAATTTACATGCATTACCACATACCATAACAGATATAAAATACTACCCATGAAATGCACACAAAGTGACCTGTGAAAAAAGATTGTTTATATATGCATACATATCATACTGAAAAAGAGAAAAAAAAGTAAGACAAAAAGAGTAAGAAAGTTGCAAGGAAAAAGAACAAATAGATGTTATAACAAATCCGATGCCAAACTCCTCTTTACCATGAAAAACACTTGTCGACTGCCATCTGTAAGAAAACAGAAGAGAGACAACACAAAAAAGAGGTACCAATTTACATGCATTACCACATACAATAACAGTTATAAAATACTACCCATGAAATGCACACAAAGTGACCTGTGAAAAAAGATTGTTTATATATGCATACATATCATACTGAAAAAGAGAAAAAAAAAGTAAGACAAAAAGAGTAAGAAAGTTGCAAGGAGAAAGAACAAATAGATGTTATAACAAATCCGATGCCAAACTCCTCTTCAGCATGAAAAATACTTGTCGACCGCCATCTGAAAGAAAACAGAAGAGAGACAATACAAAAAAAAAACATATACCAACTTACATGCATTAACACATACAATAACAGATATAAAATACTACACATGAAATGCACACAGTGACCTGTAAAAAAAAAAAGTTCATATATGCATACTTATTATACTGGAAAAGAGAATAAAAAACAAACAAAAAGTGCAAGAAAGTTGCAAGGAGACAGAGCAAACACATGGTATGTGATAACAAATCCCATGTCCAACTCTTCATCAACATAAAAAATATTTCTCGAGCTCCATCTGGAAGACAAAAGAGAGACAACACAGAAAAAGAGAAAACAACATACATGCATTTACACATACAATGTAAGATATAAAATATTACACATTGCAAAACTAAAGGATACTACAGGGTGGGCCATTTATATGGATACACCTGATCTATGTATACACCCCATATACAACATCATACCACCAATTTTTTTGTTCCAACAGTCTTGGAGGGATCTATCCAATGTGGGTTAGTGTCAGACCAATAGTGGTGGTTTTGTTTGTTAATTTCACCATTCACATACAATTATGTACCTATATAAATAGCCAAATTTAGCTGTATCCATATAAATGGCCCACCCTGTACTGTGGCCTCCTCCTCCCCAATAGCCACCCTATTCCTCTCCAGATTTATTTTCTTTAACAGTTAGTGTGCAAAATCTGCACAGTGAATGTGAAAACACAAATACGCGCAACTGCGACCACCATACCAATTCACATGCACAACTCTTCTTCACCATGAAAAACACTTGTCGACCGCCATCTGTAAGAAAACAGAAGAGAGACAACACAAAAAAGAGGTACCAATTTACATGCATTACCACATACAATAACAGTTATAAAATACTACCCATGAAATGCACACAAAGTGACCTGTGAAAAAAGATTGTTTATATATGCATACATATCATACTGAAAAAGAGAAAAAAAAGTAAGACAAAAAGAGTAAGAAAGTTGCAAGGAGAAAGAACAAATAGATGTTATAACAAATCCGATGCCAAACTCCTCTTCAGCATGAAAAATACTTGTCGACCGCCATCTGAAAGAAAACAGAAGAGAGAGAATACAAAAAAATAACATATACCAACTTACATGCATTAACACATACAATAACAGATATAAAATACTACACATGAAATGCACACAGTGACCTGTAAAAAAAAAAAAGTTCATATATGCATACTTATTATACTGGAAAAGAGAATAAAAAACAAACAAAAAGTGCAAGAAAGTTGCAAGGAGACAGAGCAAACACATGGTATGTGATAACAAATCCCATGCCCAACTCTTCATCAACATAAAAAATATTTCTCGAGCTCCATCTGGAAGACAAAAGAGAGACAACACAGAAAAAGAGAAAACAACATACATGCATTTACACATACAATGTAAGATATAAAATATTACACATTGCAAAACTAAAGGATACTACAGGGTGGGCCATTTATATGGATACACCTTATCTATGTGTACACCCCAGATACAACATCATGCCACCAATTTTTTTGTTCCAACAGTCTTGGAGGGATCTATCCAATGTGGGTTAGTGTCAGACCAATAGTGGTGGTATTGTTTGTTAATTTCACCATTCACATACAATTATGTACCCATATAAATAGCCAAATTAAGGTGTATCCATATAAATGGCCCACCCTGTACTGTGGCCTCCTCCTCCCCAATAGCCACCCTATTCCTCTCCAGATTTATTTTCTTTAACAGTTAGTCTGCAAAATCTGCACAGTGAATGTGAAGACACAAATACGCGCAACTGCGACTGCCATACCAATTCACATGCACAACTCTTCTTCACCATGAAAAACACTTGTTGACCGCCATCTGTAAGAAAACAGAAGAGTGATAACACAAAAAAAGAGGTACCAATTTACATGCATTACCACATACCATAACAGATATAAAATACTACCCATGAAATGCACACAAAGTGACCTGTGAAAAAAGATTGTTTATATATGCATACATATCATACTGAAAAAGAGAAAAAAAGTAAGACAAAAGAGTAAGAAAGTTGCAAGGAGAAAGAACAAATAGATGTTATAACAAATCCGATGCCAAACTCCTCTTCAACATGAAAAATACTTGTCGACCGCCATCTGAAAGAAAACAGAAGAGAGACAATACAAAAAAAAACCCATATACCAACTTACATGCATTAACACATACAATAACAGATATAAAATACTACACATGAAATGCACACAGTGACCTGTAAAAAAAAAAAGTTCATATATGCATACTTATTATACTGGAAAAGAGAATAAAAAACAAACAAAAAGTGCAAGAAAGTTGCAAGGAGACAGAGCAAACACATGGTATGTGATAACAAATCCCATGCCCAACTCTTCATCAACATAAAAAATATTTCTCGAGCTCCATCTGGAAGACAAAAGAGAGACAACACAGAAAATGAGAAAACAACATACATGCATTTACACATACAATGTAAGATATAAAATATTACATATTGCAAAACTAAAGGATACTACAGGGTGGGCCATTTATATAGATACACCTGATCTATGTATACACCCCATATACAACATCCTACCACCAATTTTTTTGTTACAACAGTCTTGGAGGGATCTATCCAATGTGGGTTAGTGTCAGACCAATAGTGGTCATTTTGTTTGTTAATTTCACCATTCACATACAATTATGTACCTATATAAATAGCCAAATTTAGCTGTATCCATATAAATGGCCCACCCTGTACTGTGGCCTCTTCCTCCCCAATAGCCACCCTATTCCTCTCCAGATTTATTTTCTTTAACAGTTAGTGTGCAAAATCTGCACAGTGAATGTGAAAACACAAATACGCGCAACTGCGACCACCATACCAATTCACATGCACAACTCTTCTTCACCATGAAAAACACTTGTCGACCGCCATCTGTAAGAAAACAGAAGAGTGACAACACAAAAAAAGAGGTACCAATGTACATGCATTACCACATACCATAACAGATATAAAATACTACCCATGAATTGCACACAAAGTGACCTGTGAAAAAAGATTGTTTATATATGCATACATATCATACTGAAAAAGAGAAAAAAAAGTAAGACAAAAAGAGTAAGAAAGTTGCAAGGAAAAAGAACAAATAGATGTTATAACAAATCCGATGCCAAACTCCTCTTCACCATGAAAAACACTTGTCGACCGCCATCTGTAAGAAAACAGAAGAGAGACAACACAAAAAAGAGGTACCAATTTACATGCATTACCACATACAATAACAGTTATAAAATATTACCCATGAAATGCACACAAAGTGACCTGTGAAAAAAGATTGTTTATATATGCATACATATCATACTGAAAAAGAGAAAAAAAAAGTAAGACAAAAAGAGTAAGAAAGTTGCAAGGAGAAAGAACAAATAGATGTTATAACAAATCCGATGCCAAACTCCTCTTCAGCATGAAAAATACTTGTCAACCGCCATCTGAAAGAAAACAGAAGAGAGACAATACAAAAAAAAACATATACCAACTTACATGCATTAACACATACAATAACAGATATAAAATACTACACATGAAATGCACACAGTGACCTGTAAAAAAAAAAAAGTTCATATATGCATACTTATTATACTGGAAAAGAGAATAAAAAACAAACAAAAAGTGCAAGAAAGTTGCAAGGAGACAGAGCAAACACATGGTATGTGATAACAAATCCCATGTCCAACTCTTCATCAACGTAAAAAATATTTCTCGAGCTCCATCTGGAAGACAAAAGAGAGACAACACAGAAAAAGAGAGAACAACATACATGCATTTACACATACAATGTAAGATATAAAATATTACACATTGCAAAACTAAAGGATACTACAGGGTGGGCCATTTATATGGATACACCTGATCTATGTATACACCCCATATACAACATCATACCACCAATTTTTTTGTTCCAACAGTCTTGGAGGGATCTATCCAATGTGGGTTAGTGTCAGACCAATAGTGGTGGTTTTGTTTGTTAATTTCACCATTCACATACAATTATGTACCCATATAAATAGCCAAATTAAGGTGTATCCATATAAATGGCCCACCCTGTACTGTGGCCTCCTCCTCCCCAATAGCCACCCTATTCCTCTCCAGATTTATTTTCTTTAACAGTTAGTGTGCAAAATCTGCACAGTGAATGTGAAAACACAAATACGCGCAACTGCGACCACCATACCAATTCACATGCACAACTCTTCTTCACCATGAAAAACACTTGTCGACCGCCATCTGTAAGAAAACAGAAGAGAGACAACACAAAAAAGAGGTACCAATTTACATGCATTACCACATACAATAACAGTTATAAAATACTACCCATGAAATGCACACAAAGTGACCTGTGAAAAAAGATTGTTTATATATGCATACATATCATACTGAAAAAGAGAAAAAAAAGTAAGACAAAAAGAGTAAGAAAGTTGCAAGGAGAAAGAACAAATAGATGTTATAACAAATCCGATGCCAAACTCCTCTTCAACATGAAAAATACTTGTCGACCACCATCTGAAAGAAAACAGAAGAGAGACAATACAAAAAAAAACCCATATACCAACTTACATGCATTAACACATACAATAACAGATATAAAATACTACACATGAAATGCACACAGTGACCTGTAAAAAAAAAAAAGTTCATATATGCATACTTATTATACTGGAAAAGAGAATAAAAAACAAACAAAAAGTGCAAGAAATTTGCAAGGAGACAGAGCAAACACATGGTATGTGATAACAAATCCCATGTCCAACTCTTCATCAACATAAAAAATATTTCTCGAGCTCCATCTGGCAGACAAAAGAGAGACAACACAGAAAATGAGAAAACAACATACATGCATTTACACATACAATGTAAGATATAAAATATTACACATTGCAAAACTAAAGGATACTACAGGGTGGGCCATTTATATAGATACACCTGATCTATGTATACACCCCATATACAACATCATACCACCAATTTTTTTGTTCCAACAGTCTTGGAGGGATCTATACAATGTGGGTTAGTGTCAGACCAATAGTGGTGGTTTTGTTTGTTAAGTTCACCATTCACATACAATTATGTACCTATATAAATAGCCAAATTTAGCTGTATCCATATAAATGGCCCACCCTGTACTGTGGCCTCCTCCTCCCCAATAGCCACCCTATTCCTCTCCAGATTTATTTTCTTTAACAGTTAGTGTGCAAAATCTGCACAGTGAATGTGAAAACACAAATACGCTCAACTGCGACCACCATACCAATTCACATGCACAACTCTTCTTCACCATGAAAAACACTTGTCGACCGCCATCTGTAAGAAAACAGAAGAGTGACAACACAAAAAAAGAGGTACCAATTTACATGCATTACCACATACCATAACAGATATAAAATACTACCCATGAAATGCACACAAAGTGACCTGTGAAAAAAGATTGTTTATATATGCATACATATCATACTGAAAAAGAGAAAAAAAAGTAAGACAAAAAGAGTAAGAAAGTTGCAAGGAGAAAGAACAAATAGATGTCATAACAAATCCGATGCCAAACTCCTCTTCAGCATGAAAAATACTTGTCGACCGCCATCTGAAAGAAAACAGAAGAGAGACAACACAAAAAAAGAGGTACCAATTTACATGCATTACCACATACCATAACAGATATAAAATACTACCCATGAAATGCACACAAAGTGACCTGTGAAAAAAGATTGTTTATATATGCATACATATCATACTGAAAAAGAGAAAAAAAAGTAAGACAAAAAGAGTAAGAAAGTTGCAAGGAAAAAGAACAAATAGATGTTATAACAAATCCGATGCCAAACTCCTCTTCACCATGAAAAACACTTGTCGACCGCCATCTGTAAGAAAACAGAAGAGAGACAACACAAAAAAGAGGTACCAATTTACATGCATTACCACATACAATAACAGTTATAAAATACTACCCATGAAATGCACACAAAGTGACCTGTGAAAAAAGATTGTTTATATATGCATACATATCATACTGAAAAAGAGAAATTAAAAGTAAGACAAAAAGAGTAAGAAAGTTGCAAGGAGAAAGAACAAATAGATGTTATAACAAATCCGATGCCAAACTCCTCTTCAGCATGAAAAATACTTGTCGACCGCCATCTGAAAGAAAACAGAAGAGAGACAATACAAAAAAATAACATATACCAACTTACATGCATTAACACATACAATAACAGATATAAAATACTACACATGAAATGCACACAGTGACCTGTAAAAAAAAAGTTCATATATGCATACTTATTATACTGGAAAAGAGAATAAAAAACAAACAAAAATTGCAAGAAAGTTGCAGGAGACAGAGCAAACACATGGTATGTGATAACAAATCCCATGCCCAACTCTTCATCAACATAAAAAATATTTCTCGAGCTCCATCTGGAAGACAAAAGAGAGACAACACAGAAAAAGAGAAAACAACATACATGCATTTACACATACAATGTAAGATATAAAATATTACACATTGCAAAACTAAAGGATACTACAGGGTGGGCCATTTATATGGATACACCTGAACTATGTATACACCCCATATACAACATCATACCACCAATTTTTTTGTTCCAACAGTCTTGGAGGGATCTATCCAATGTGGGTTAGTGTCAGACCAATAGTGGTGATTTTGTTTGTTAATTTCACCATTCACATACAATTATGTACCCATATAAATAGCCAAATTAAGGTGTATCCATATAAATGGCCCACCCTGTACTGTGGCCTCCTCCTCCCCAATAGCCACCCTATTCCTCTCCAGATTTATTTTCTTTAACAGTTAGTGTGCAAAATCTGCATAGTGAATGTGAAGACACAAATACGCGCAACTGCGACTGCCATACCAATTCACATGCACAACTCTTCTTCACCATGAAAAACACTTGTTGACCGCCATCTGTAAGAAAACAGAAGAGTGATAACACAAAAAAAGAGGTACCAATTTACATGCATTACCACATACCATAACAGATATAAAATACTACCCATGAAATGCACACAAAGTGACCTGTGAAAAAAGATTGTTTATATATTCATACATATCATACTGAAAAAGAGAAAAAAAAGTAAGACAAAAAGAGTAAGAAAGTTGCAAGGAGAAAGAACAAATAGATGTTATAACAAATCCGATGCCAAACTCCTCTTCAACATGAAAAATACTTGTCGACCGCCATCTGAAAGAAAACAGAAGAGAGACAATACAAAAAAAACCCATATACCAACTTACATGCATTAACACATACAATAACAGATATAAAATACTACACATGAAATGCACACAGTGACCTGTAAAAAAAAAAAAGTTCATATATGCATACTTATTATACTGGAAAAGAGAATAAAAAACAAACAAAAAGTGCAAGAAAGTTGCAAGGAGACAGAGCAAACACATGGTATGTGATAACAAATCCCATGCCCAACTCTTCATCAACATAAAAAATATTTCTCGAGCTCCATCTGGAAGACAAAAGAGAGACAACACAGAAAAAGAGAAAACAACATACATGCATTTACACATACAATGTAAGATATAAAATATTACACATTGCAAAAATAAAGGATACTACAGGGTGGGCCATTTATATGGATACACCTGATCTATGTACACACCCCATATACAACATCATACCACCAATTTTTTTGTTCCAACAGTCTTGGAGGGATCTATCCAATGTGGGTTAGTGTCAGACCAATAGTGGTCATTTTGTTTGTTAATTTCACCATTCACATACAATTATGTACCTATATAAATAGCCAAATTTAGCTGTATCCATATAAATGGCCCACCCTGTACTGTGGCCTCCTCCTCCCCAATAGCCACCCTATTCCTCTCCAGATTTATTTTCTTTAACAGTTAGTGTGCAAAATCTGCACAGTGAATGTGAAAACACAAATACGCGCAACTGCGACCACCATACCAATTCACATGCACAACTCTTCTTCACCATGAAAAACACTTGTCGACCGCCATCTGTAAGAAAACAGAAGAGAGACAACACAGAAAAGAGGTACCAATTTACATGCATTACCACATACAATAACAGTTATAAAATACTACCCATGAAATGCACACAAAGTGACCTGTGAAAAAAGATTGTTTATATATGCATACATATCATACTGAAAAAGAGAAAAAAAAGTAAGACAAAAAGAGTAAGAAAGTTGCAAGGAGAAAGAACAAATAGATGTTATAACAAATCCGATGCCAAACTCCTCTTCAGCATGAAAAATACTTGTCGACCGCTATCTGAAAGAAAACAGAAGAGAGACAATACAAAAAAATAACATATACCAACTTACATGCATTAACACATACAATAACAGATATAAAATACTACACATGAAATGCACACAGTGACCTGTAAAAAAAAAGTTCATATATGCATACTTATTATACTGGAAAAGAGAATAAAAAACAAACAAAAATTGCAAGAAAGTTGCAAGGAGACTGAGCAAACACATGGTATGTGATAACAAATCCCATGCCCAACTCTTCATCAACATAAAAAATATTTCTCGAGCTCCATCTGGAAGACAAAAGAGAGACAACACAGAAAAAGAGAAAACAACATACATGCATTTACACATACAATGTAAGATATAAAATATTACACATTGCAAAACTAAAGGATACTACAGGGTGGGCCATTGATATGGATACACCTGAACTATGTATACACCCCATATACAACATCATACCACCAATTTTTTTGTTCCAACAGTCTTGGAGGGATCTATCCAATGTGGGTTAGTGTCAGACCAATAGTGGTGATTTTGTTTGTTAATTTCACCATTCACATACAATTATGTACCCATATAAATAGCCAAATTAAGGTGTATCCATATAAATGGCCCACCCTGTACTGTGGCCTCCTCCTCCCCAATAGCCACCCTATTCCTCTCCAGATTTATTTTCTTTAACAGTTAGTGTGCAAAATCTGCACAGTGAATGTGAAGACACAAATACGCGCAACTGCGACTGCCATACCAATTCACATGCACAACTCTTCTTCACCATGAAAAACACTTGTTGACCGCCATCTGTAAGAAAACAGAAGAGTGATAACACAAAAAAAGAGGTACCAATTTACATGCATTACCACATACCATAACAGATATAAAATACTACCCATGAAATGCACACAAAGTGACCTGTGAAAAAAGATTGTTTATATATTCATACATATCATACTGAAAAAGAGAAAAAAAAGTAAGACAAAAAGAGTAAGAAAGTTGCAAGGAGAAAGAACAAATAGATGTTATAACAAATCCGATGCCAAACTCCTCTTCAACATGAAAAATACTTGTCGACCGCCATCTGAAAGAAAACAGAAGAGAGACAATACAAAAAAAACCCATACACCAACTTACATGCATTAACACATACAATAACAGATATAAAATACTACACATGAAATGCACACAGTGACCTGTAAAAAAAAAAAAGTTCATATATGCATACTTATTATACTGGAAAAGAGAATAAAAAACAAACAAAAAGTGCAAGAAAGTTGCAAGGAGACAGAGCAAACACATGGTATGTGATAACAAATCCCATGCCCAACTCTTCATCAACATAAAAAATATTTCTCGAGCTCCATCTGGAAGACAAAAGAGAGACAACACAGAAAAAGAGAAAACAACATACATGCATTTACACATACAATGTAAGATATAAAATATTACACATTGCAAAACTAAAGGATACTACAGGGTGGGCCATTTATATGGATACACCTGATCTATGTATACACCCCATATACAACATCATACCACCAATTTTTTTGTTCCAACAGTCTTGGAGGGATCTATCCAATGTGGGTTAGTGTCAGACCAATAGTGGTCGTTTTGATTGTTAATTTCACCATTCACATACAATTATGTACCTATATAAATAGCCAAATTTAGCTGTATCCATATAAATGGCCCACCCTGTACTGTGGCCTCCTCCTCCCCAATAGCCACCCTATTCCTCTCCAGATTTATTTTCTTTAACAGTTAGTGTGCAAAATCTGCACAGTGAATGTGAAAACACAAATACGCGCAACTGCGACCACCATACCAATTCACATGCACAACTCTTCTTCACCATGAAAAACACTTGTCGACCGCCATCTGTAAGAAAACAGAAGAGAGACAACACAGAAAAGAGGTACCAATTTACATGCATTACCACATACAATAACAGTTATAAAATACTACCCATGAAATGCACACAAAGTGACCTGTGAAAAAAGATTGTTTATATATGCATACATATCATACTGAAAAAGAGAAAAAAAAGTAAGACAAAAAGAGTAAGAAAGTTGCAAGGAGAAAGAACAAATAGATGTTATAACAAATCCGATGCCAAACTCCTCTTCAGCATGAAAAATACTTGTCGACCGCTATCTGAAAGAAAACAGAAGAGAGACAATACAAAAAAATAACATATACCAACTTACATGCATTAACACATACAATAACAGATATAAAATACTACACATGAAATGCACACAGTGACCTGTAAAAAAAAAGTTCATATATGCATACTTATTATACTGGAAAAGAGAATAAAAAACAAACAAAAATTGCAAGAAAGTTGCAAGGAGACAGAGCAAACACATGGTATGTGATAACAAATCCCATGTCCAACTCTTCATCAACATAAAAAATATTTCTCCAGCTCCATCTGGAAGACAAAAGAGAGACAACACAGAAAAAGAGAAAACAACATACATGCATTTACACATACAATGTAAGATATAAAATATTACACATTGCAAAACTAAAGGATACTACAGGGTGGGCCATTTATATGGATACACCTGAACTATGTATACACCCCAGATACAACATCATACCACCAATTTTTTTGTTCCAACAGTCTTGGAGGGATCTATCCAATGTGGGTTAGTGTCAGACCAATAGTGGTGATTTTGTTTGTTAATTTCACCATTCACATACAATTATGTACCCATATAAATAGCCAAATTAAGGTGTATCCATATAAATGGCCCACCCTCTACTGTGGCCTCCTCCTCCCCAATAGCCACCCTATTCCTCTCCAGATTTATTTTCTTTAACAGTTAGTGTGCAAAATCTGCACAGTGAATGTGAAGACACAAATACGCGCAACTGCGACTGCCATACCAATTCACATGCACAACTCTTCTTCACCATGAAAAACACTTGTTGACCGCCATCTGTAAGAAAACAGAAGAGTGATAACACAAAAAAAGAGGTACCAATTTACATGCATTACCACATACCATAACAGATATAAAATACTACCCATGAAATGCACACAAAGTGACCTGTGAAAAAAGATTGTTTATATATTCATACATATCATACTGAAAAAGAGAAAAAAAAGTAAGACAAAAAGAGTAAGAAAGTTGCAAGGAGAAAGAACAAATAGATGTTATAACAAATCCGATGCCAAACTCCTCTTCAACATGAAAAATACTTGTCGACCGCCATCTGAAAGAAAACAGAAGAGAGACAATACAAAAAAATAACATATACCAACTTACATGCATTAACACATACCATAACAGATATAAAATACTACACATGAAATGCACACAGTGACCTGTAAAAAAAAAGTTCATATATGCATACTTATTATACTGGAAAAGAGAATAAAAAACAAACAAAAATTGCAAGAAAGTTGCAAGGAGACAGAGCAAACACATGGTATGTGATAACAAATCCCATGCCCAACTCTTCATCAACATAAAAAATATTTCTCGAGCTCCATCTGGAAGACAAAAGAGAGACAACACAGAAAAAGAGAAAACAACATACATGCATTTACACATACAATGTAAGATATAAAATATTACACATTGCAAAACTAAAGGATACTACAGGGTGGGCCATTTATATGGATACACCTGAACTATGTATACACCCCAGATACAACATCATACCACCAATTTTTTTGTTCCAACAGTCTTGGAGGGATCTATCCAATGTGGGTTAGTGTCAGACCAATAGTGGTGATTTTGTTTGTTAATTTCACCATTCACATACAATTATGTACCCATATAAATAGCCAAATTAAGGTGTATCCATATAAATGGCCCACCCTCTACTGTGGCCTCCTCCTCCCCAATAGCCACCCTATTCCTCTCCAGATTTATTTTCTTTAACAGTTAGTGTGCAAAATCTGCACAGTGAATGTGAAGACACAAATACGCGCAACTGCGACTGCCATACCAATTCACATGCACAACTCTTCTTCACCATGAAAAACACTTGTTGACCGCCATCTGTAAGAAAACAGAAGAGTGATAACACAAAAAAAGAGGTACCAATTTACATGCATTACCACATACCATAACAGATATAAAATACTACCCATGAAATGCACACAAAGTGACCTGTGAAAAAAGATTGTTTATATATTCATACATATCATACTGAAAAAGAGAAAAAAAAGTAAGACAAAAAGAGTAAGAAAGTTGCAAGGAGAAAGAACAAATAGATGTTATAACAAATCCGATGCCAAACTCCTCTTCAACATGAAAAATACTTGTCGACCGCCATCTGAAAGAAAACAGAAGAGAGACAATACAAAAAAAACCCATATACCAACTTACATGCATTAACACATACAATAACAGATATAAAATACTACACATGAAATGCACACAGTGACCTGTAAAAAAAAAAAAGTTCATATATGCATACTTATTATACTGGAAAAGAGAATAAAAAACAAACAAAAAGTGCAAGAAAGTTGCAAGGAGACAGAGCAAACACATGGTATGTGATAACAAATCCCATGCCCAACTCTTCATCAACATAAAAAATATTTCTCGAGCTCCATCTGGAAGACAAAAGAGAGACAACACAGAAAAAGAGAAAACAACATACATGCATTTACACATACAATGTAAGATATAAAATATTACACATTGCAAAACTAAAGGATACTACAGGGTGGGCCATTTATATGGATACACCTGATCTATGTATACACCCCATATACAACATCATACCACCAATTTTTTTGTTCCAACAGTCTTGGAGGGATCTATCCAATGTGGGTTAGTGTCAGACCAATAGTGGTGGTTTTGTTTGTTAATTTCACCATTCACATACAATTATGTACCTATATAAATAGCCAAATTTAGCTGTATCCATATAAATGGCCCACCCTGTACTGTGGCCTCCTCCTCCCCAATAGCCACCCTATTCCTCTCCAGATTTATTTTCTTTAACAGTTAGTGTGCAAAATCTGCACAGTGAATGTGAAAACACAAATACGCGCAACTGCGACCACCATACCAATTCACATGCACAACTCTTCTTCACCATGAAAAACACTTGTCGACCGCCATCTGTAAGAAAACAGAAGAGAGACAACACAGAAAAGAGGTACCAATTTACATGCATTACCACATACAATAACAGTTATAAAATACTACCCCTGAAATGCACACAAAGTGACCTGTGAAAAAAGATTGTTTATATATGCATACATATCATACTGAAAAAGAGAAAAAAAAGTAAGACAAAAAGAGTAAGAAAGTTGCAAGGAGAAAGAACAAATAGATGTTATAACAAATCCGATGCCAAACTCCTCTTCAGCATGAAAAATACTTGTCGACCGCTATCTGAAAGAAAACAGAAGAGAGACAATACAAAAAAATAACATATACCAACTTACATGCATTAACACATACAATAACAGATATAAAATACTACACATGAAATGCACACAGTGACCTGTAAAAAAAAAGTTCATATATGCATACTTATTATACTGGAAAAGAGAATAAAAAACAAACAAAAATTGCAAGAAAGTTGCAAGGAGACAGAGCAAACACATGGTATGTGATAACAAATCCCATGTCCAACTCTTCATCAACATAAAAAATATTTCTCCAGCTCCATCTGGAAGACAAAAGAGAGACAACACAGAAAAAGAGAAAACAACATACATGCATTTACACATACAATGTAAGATATAAAATATTACACATTGCAAAACTAAAGGATACTACAGGGTGGGCCATTTATATGGATACACCTGAACTATGTATACACCCCAGATACAACATCATACCACCAATTTTTTTGTTCCAACAGTCTTGGAGGGATCTATCCAATGTGGGTTAGTGTCAGACCAATAGTGGTGATTTTGTTTGTTAATTTCACCATTCACATACAATTATGTACCCATATAAATAGCCAAATTAAGGTGTATCCATATAAATGGCCCACCCTCTACTGTGGCCTCCTCCTCCCCAATAGCCACCCTATTCCTCTCCAGATTTATTTTCTTTAACAGTTAGTGTGCAAAATCTGCACAGTGAATGTGAAGACACAAATACGCGCAACTGCGACTGCCATACCAATTCACATGCACAACTCTTCTTCACCATGAAAAACACTTGTTGACCGCCATCTGTAAGAAAACAGAAGAGTGATAACACAAAAAAAGAGGTACCAATTTACATGCATTACCACATACCATAACAGATATAAAATACTACCCATGAAATGCACACAAAGTGACCTGTGAAAAAAGATTGTTTATATATTCATACATATCATACTGAAAAAGAGAAAAAAAAGTAAGACAAAAAGAGTAAGAAAGTTGCAAGGAGAAAGAACAAATAGATGTTATAACAAATCCGATGCCAAACTCCTCTTCAACATGAAAAATACTTGTCGACCGCCATCTGAAAGAAAACAGAAGAGAGACAATACAAAAAAATAACATATACCAACTTACATGCATTAACACATACCATAACAGATATAAAATACTACACATGAAATGCACACAGTGACCTGTAAAAAAAAAGTTCATATATGCATACTTATTATACTGGAAAAGAGAATAAAAAACAAACAAAAATTGCAAGAAAGTTGCAAGGAGACAGAGCAAACACATGGTATGTGATAACAAATCCCATGCCCAACTCTTCATCAACATAAAAAATATTTCTCGAGCTCCATCTGGAAGACAAAAGAGAGACAACACAGAAAAAGAGAAAACAACATACATGCATTTACACATACAATGTAAGATATAAAATATTACCCATTGCAAAACTAAAGGATACTACAGGGTGGGCCATTTATATGGATACACCTGAACTATGTATACACCCCAGATACAACATCATACCACCAATTTTTTTGTTCCAACAGTCTTGGAGGGATCTATCCAATGTGGGTTAGTGTCAGACCAATAGTGGTGATTTTGTTTGTTAATTTCACCATTCACATACAATTATGTACCCATATAAATAGCCAAATTAAGGTGTATCCATATAAATGGCCCACCCTCTACTGTGGCCTCCTCCTCCCCAATAGCCACCCTATTCCTCTCCAGATTTATTTTCTTTAACAGTTAGTGTGCAAAATCTGCACAGTGAATGTGAAGACACAAATACGCGCAACTGCGACTGCCATACCAATTCACATGCACAACTCTTCTTCACCATGAAAAACACTTGTTGACCGCCATCTGTAAGAAAACAGAAGAGTGATAACACAAAAAAAGAGGTACCAATTTACATGCATTACCACATACCATAACAGATATAAAATACTACCCATGAAATGCACACAAAGTGACCTGTGAAAAAAGATTGTTTATATATTCATACATATCATACTGAAAAAGAGAAAAAAAAGTAAGACAAAAAGAGTAAGAAAGTTGCAAGGAGAAAGAACAAATAGATGTTATAACAAATCCGATGCCAAACTCCTCTTCAACATGAAAAATACTTGTCGACCGCCATCTGAAAGAAAACAGAAGAGAGACAATACAAAAAAAACCCATATACCAACTTACATGCATTAACACATACAATAACAGATATAAAATACTACACATGAAATGCACACAGTGACCTGTAAAAAAAAAAAAGTTCATATATGCATACTTATTATACTGGAAAAGAGAATAAAAAACAAACAAAAAGTGCAAGAAAGTTGCAAGGAGACAGAGCAAACACATGGTATGTGATAACAAATCCCATGCCCAACTCTTCATCAACATAAAAAATATTTCTCGAGCTCCATCTGGAAGACAAAAGAGAGACAACACAGAAAAAGAGAAAACAACATACATGCATTTACACATACAATGTAAGATATAAAATATTACACATTGCAAAACTAAAGGATACTACAGGGTGGGCCATTTATATGGATACACCTGATCTATGTATACACCCCATATACAACATCATACCACCAATTTTTTTGTTCCAACAGTCTTGGAGGGATCTATCCAATGTGGGTTAGTGTCAGACCAATAGTGGTGGTTTTGTTTGTTAATTTCACCATTCACATACAATTATGTACCTATATAAATAGCCAAATTTAGCTGTATCCATATAAATGGCCCACCCTGTACTGTGGCCTCCTCCTCCCCAATAGCCACCCTATTCCTCTCCAGATTTATTTTCTTTAACAGTTAGTGTGCAAAATCTGCACAGTGAATGTGAAAACACAAATACGCGCAACTGCGACCACCATACCAATTCACATGCACAACTCTTCTTCACCATGAAAAACACTTGTCGACCGCCATCTGTAAGAAAACAGAAGAGAGACAACACAGAAAAGAGGTACCAATTTACATGCATTACCACATACAATAACAGTTATAAAATACTACCCCTGAAATGCACACAAAGTGACCTGTGAAAAAAGATTGTTTATATATGCATACATATCATACTGAAAAAGAGAAAAAAAAGTAAGACAAAAAGAGTAAGAAAGTTGCAAGGAGAAAGAACAAATAGATGTTATAATAAATCCGATGCCAAACTCCTCTTCAGCATGAAAAATACTTGTCGACCGCTATCTGAAAGAAAACAGAAGAGAGACAATACAAAAAAATAACATATACCAACTTACATGCATTAACACATACAATAACAGATATAAAATACTACACATGAAATGCACACAGTGACCTGTAAAAAAAAAGTTCATATATGCATACTTATTATACTGTAAAAGAGAATAAAAAACAAACAAAAATTGCAAGAAAGTTGCAAGGAGACAGAGCAAACACATGGTATGTGATAACAAATCCCATGCCCAACTCTTCATCAACATAAAAAATATTTCTCGAGCTCCATCTGGAAGACAAAAGAGAGACAACACAGAAAAAGAGAAAACAACATACATGCATTTACACATACAATGTAAGATATAAAATATTACACATTGCAAAACTAAAGGATACTACAGGGTGGGCCATTTATATGGATACACCTGAACTATGTATACACCCCATATACAACATCATACCACCATTTTTTTTGTTCCAACAGTCTTGGAGGGATCTATCCAATGTGGGTTAGTGTCAGACCAATAGTGGTGATTTTGTTTGTTAATTTCACCATTCACATACAATTATGTACCCATATAAATAGCCAAATTAAGGTGTATCCATATAAATGGCCCACCCTGTACTGTGGCCTCCTCCTCCCCAATAGCCACCCTATTCCTCTCCAGATTTACTTTCTTTAACAGTTAGTGTGCAAAATCTGCACAGTGAATGTGAAGACACAAATACGCGCAACTGCGACTGCCATACCAATTCACATGCACAACTCTTCTTCACCATGAAAAACACTTGTTGACCGCCATCTGTAAGAAAACAGAAGAGTGATAACACAAAAAAAGAGGTACCAATTTACATGCATTACCACATACCATAACAGATATAAAATACTACCCATGAAATGCACACAAAGTGACCTGTGAAAAAAGATTGTTTATATATTCATACATATCATACTGAAAAAGAGAAAAAAAAGTAAGACAAAAAGAGTAAGAAAGTTGCAAGGAGAAAGAACAAATAGATGTTATAACAAATCCGATGCCAAACTCCTCTTCAACATGAAAAATACTTGTCGACCGCCATCTGAAAGAAAACAGAAGAGAGACAATACAAAAAAAAAATATACCAACTTACATGCATTAACACATACAATAACATATATAAAATACTACACATGAAATGCACACAGTGACCTGTAAAAAAAAAAAAGTTCATATATGCATACTTATTATACTGGAAAAGAGAATAAAAAACAAACAAAAAGTGCAAGAAAGTTGCAAGGAGACAGAGCAAACACATGGTATGTGATAACAAATCCCATGCCCAACTCTTCATCAACATAAAAAATATTTCTCGAGCTCCATCTGGAAGACAAAAGAGAGACAACACAGAAAAAGAGAAAACAACATACATGCATTTACACATACAATGTAAGATATAAAATATTACACATTGCAAAACTAAAGGATACTACAGGGTGGGCCATTTATATGGATACACCTGATCTATGTATACACTCCATATACAACATCATACCACCAATTTTTTTGTTCCAACAGTCTTGGAGGGATCTATCCAATGTGGGTTAGTGTCAGACCAATAGTGGTGGTTTTGTTTGTTAATTTCACCATTCACATACAATTATGTACCTATATAAATAGCCAAATTAAGCTGTATCCATATAAATGGCCCACCCTGTACTGTGGCCTCCTCCTCCCCAATAGCCACCCTATTCCTCTCCAGATTTATTTTCTTTAACAGTTAGTGTGCAAAATCTGCACAGTGAATGTGAAAACACAAATACGCGCAACTGCGACCACCATACCAATTCACATGCACAACTCTTCTTCACCATGAAAAACACTTGTCGACCGCCATCTGTAAGAAAACAGAAGAGAGACAACACAGAAAAGAGGTACCAATTTACATGCATTACCACATACAATAACAGTTATAAAATACTACCCATGAAATGCACACAAAGTGACCTGTGAAAAAAGATTGTTTATATATGCATACATATCATACTGAAAAAGAGAAAAAAAAGTAAGACAAAAAGAGTAAGAAAGTTGCAAGGAGAAAGAACAAATAGATGTTATAACAAATCCGATGCCAAACTCCTCTTCAGCATGAAAAATACTTGTCGACCGCCATCTGAAAGAAAACAGAAGAGAGACAATACAAAAAAAACCCATATACCAACTTACATGCATTAACACATACAATAACAGATATAAAATACTACACATGAAATGCACACAGTGACCTGTAAAAAAAAAAAGTTCATATATGCATACTTATTATACTGGAAAAGAGAATAAAAAACAAACAAAAAGTGCAAGAAAGTTGCAAGGAGACAGAGCAAACACATGGTATGTGATAACAAATCCCATGCCCAACTCTTCATCAACATAAAAAATATTTCTCGAGCTCCATCTGGAAGACAAAAGAGAGACAACACAGAAAAAGAGAAAACAACATACATGCATTTACACATACAATGTAAGATATAAAATATTACACATTGCAAAACTAAAGGATACTACAGGGTGGGCCATTTATATGGATACACCTGATCTATGTATACACCCCAGATACAACATCATACCACCAATTTTTTTGTTCCAACAGTCTTGGAGGGATCTATCCAATGTGGGTTAGTGTCAGACCAATAGTGGTGGTTTTGTTTGTTAATTTCACCATTCACATACAATTATGTACCTATATAAATAGCCAAATTTAGCTGTATCCATATAAATGGCCCACCCTGTACTGTGGCCTCCTCCTCCCCAATAGCCACCCTATTCCTCTCCAGATTTATTTTCTTTAACAGTTAGTGTGCAAAATCTGCACAGTGAATGTGAAAACACAAATACGCGCAACTGCGACCACCATACCAATTCACATGCACAACTCTTCTTCACCATGAAAAACACTTGTCGACCGCCATCTGTAAGAAAACAGAAGAGAGACAACACAGAAAAGAGGTACCAATTTACATGCATTACCACATACAAAAACAGTTATAAAATACTACCCATGAAATGCACACAAAGTGACCTGTGAAAAAAGATTGTTTATATATGCATACATATCATACTGAAAAAGAGAAAAAAAAGTAAGACAAAAAGAGTAAGAAAGTTGCAAGGAGAAAGAACAAATAGATGTTATAACAAATCCGATGCCAAACTCCTCTTCAGCATAAAAAATACTTGTCGACCGCTATCTGAAAGAAAACAGAAGAGAGACAATACAAAAAAATAACATATACCAACTTACATGCATTAACACATACAATAACAGATATAAAATACTACACATGAAATGCACACAGTGACCTGTAAAAAAAAAAAGTTCATATATGCATACTTATTATACTGGAAAAGAGAATAAAAAACAAACAAAAAGTGCAAGAAAGTTGCAAGGAGACAGAGCAAACACATGGTATGTGATAACAAATCCCATGCCCAACTCTTCATCAACATAAAAAATATTTCTCGAGCTCCATCTGGAAGACAAAAGAGAGACAACACAGAAAAAGAGAAAACAACATACATGCATTTACACATACAATGTAAGATATAAAATATTACACATTGCAAAACTAAAGGATACTACAGGGTGGGCCATTTATATGGATACACCTGATCTATGTATACACCCCAGATACAACATCATACCACCAATTTTTTTGTTCCAACAGTCTTGGAGGGATCTATCCAATGTGGGTTAGTGTCAGACCAATAGTGGTGATTTTGTTTGTTAATTTCACCATTCACATACAATTATGTACCCATATAAATAGCCAAATTAAGGTGTATCCATATAAATGGCCCACCCTGTACTGTGGCCTCCTCCTCCCCAATAGCCACCCTATTCCTCTCCAGATTTATTTTCTTTAACAGTTAGTGTGCAAAATCTGCACAGTGAATGTGAAGACACAAATACGCGCAACTGCGACTGCCATACCAATTCACAGGCACAACTCTTCTTCACCATGAAAAACACTTGTTGACCGCCATCTGTAAGAAAAGAGAAGAGTGATAACACAAAAAAAGAGGTACCAATTTACATGCATTACCACATACCATAACAGATATAAAATACTACCCATGAAATGCACACAAAGTGACCTGTGAAAAAAGATTGTTTATATATGCATACATATCATACTGAAAAAGAGAAAAAAAGTAAGACAAAAAGAGTAAGAAAGTTGCAAGGAGAAAGAACAAATAGATGTTATAACAAATCCGATGCCAAACTCCTCTTCAACATGAAAAATACTTGTCGACCGCCATCAAAAAGAAAACAGAAGAGAGACAATACAAAAAAAACCCATATACCAACTTACATGCATTAACACATACAATAACAGATAGAAAATACTACACATGAAATGCACACAGTGACCTGTAAAAAAAAAAGTTCATATATGCATACTTATTATACTGGAAAAGAGAATAAAAAACAAACAAAAAGTGCAAGAAAGTTGCAAGGAGACAGAGCAAACACATGGTATGTGATAACAAATCCCATGTCCAACTCTTCATCAACATAAAAAATATTTCTCGAGCTCCATCTGGAAGACAAAAGAGAGACAACACAGAAAATGAGAAAACAACATACATGCATTTACACATACAATGTAAGATATAAAATATTACACATTGCAAAACTAAAGGATACTACAGGGTGGGCCATTTATATAGAAACACCTGATCTATGTATACACCCCATATACAACATCATACCACCAATTTTTTTGTTCCAACAGTCTTGGAGGGATCTATCCAATGTGGGTTAGTGTCAGACCAATAGTGGTGGTTTTGTTTGTTAATTTCACCATTCACATACAATTATGTACCTATATAAATAGCCAAATTTAGCTGTATCCATATAAATGGCCCACCCTGTACTGTGGCCTCCTCCTCCCCAAAAGCCACCCTATTCCTCTCCAGATTTATTTCCTTTAACAGTTAGTGCGCAAAATCTGCACAGTGAATGTGAAAACACAAATACGCGCAACTGCGACCACCATACCAATTCACATGCACAACTCTTCTTCACCATGAAAAACACTTGTCGACCGCCATCTGTAAGAAAACAGAAGAGTGAAAACACAAAAAAAGAGGTACCAATTTACATGCATTACCACATACCATAACAGATATAAAATACTACCCATGAAATGCACACAAAGTGACCTGTGAAAAAAGATTGTTTATATATGCATACATATCATACTGAAAAAGAGAAAAAAAAGTAAGACAAAAAGAGTAAGAAAGTTGCAAGGAGAAAGAACAAATAGATGTTATAACAAATCCGATGCCAAACTCCTCTTCAGCATGAAAAATACTTGTCGACCGTCATCTGAAAGAAAACAGAAGAGAGACAATACAAAAAAAATAACATATACCAACTTACATGCATTAACACATACAATAACAGATATAAAATACTACACATGAAATGCACACAGTGACCTGTAAATAAAAAAAAAGTTCATATATGCATACTTATTATACTGGAAAAGAGAATAAAAAACAAACAAAAATTGCAAGAAAGTTGCAAGGAGACAGAGCAAACACATGGTATGTGATAACAAATCCCATGCCCAACTCTTCATCAACATAAAAAATATTTCTCGAGCTCCATCTGGAAGACAAAAGAGAGACAACACAGAAAAAGAGAAAACAACATACATGCATTTTACACATACAATGTAAGATATAAAATATTACACATTGCAAAACTAAAGGATACTACAGGGTGGGCCATTTATATGGATACACCTGATCTATGTATACACCCCAGATACAACATCATACCACCACTTTTTTTGTTCCAACAGTCTTGGAGGGATCTATCCAATGTGGGTTAGTGTCAGACCAATAGTGGTGATTTTGTTTGTTAATTTCACCATTCACATACAATTATGTACCCATATAAATAGCCAAATTAAGGTGTATCTATATAAATGGCCCACCCTGTACTGTGGCCTCCTCCTCCCCAATAGCCACCCTATTCCTCTCCAGATTTATTTTCTTTAACAGTTAGTCTGCAAAATCTGCACAGTGAATGTGAAGACACAAATACGCGCAACTGCGACTGCCATACCAATTCACATGCACAACTCTTCTTCACCATGAAAAACACTTGTTGACCGCCATCTGTAAGAAAACAGAAGAGTGATAACACAAAAAAAGAGGTACCAATTTACATGCATTACCACATACCATAACAGATATAAAATACTATCCATGAAATGCACACAAAGTGACCTGTGAAAAAAGATTGTTTATATATGCATACATATCATACTGAAAAAGAGAAAAAAAGTAAGACAAAAAGAGTAAGAAAGTTGCAAGGAGAAAGAACAAATAGATGTTATAACAAATCCGATGCCAAACTCCTCTTCAACATGAAAAATACTTGTCGACCGTCATCTGAAAGAAAACAGAAGAGAGACAATACAAAAAAAAATAACATATACCAACTTACATGCATTAACACATACAATAACAGAAATAAAATACTACACATGAAATGCACACAGTGACCTGTAAAAAAAAAAAAAGTTCATATATGCATACTTATTATACTGGAAAAGAGAATAAAAAACAAACAAAAAGTGCAAGAAAGTTGCAAGGAGACAGAGCAAACACATGGTATGTGATAACAAATCCCATGTCCAACTCTTCATCAACATAAAAAATATTTCTCGAGCTCCATCTGGAAGACAAAAGAGAGACAACACAGAAAATTACATATTGCAAAAGTAAAGGATACTACAGGGTGGGCCATTAATATAGATACACCTGATCTATGTATACACCCCATATACAACATCCTACCACCAATTTTTTTGTTCCAACAGTCTTGGAGGGATCTATCCAATGTGGGTTAGTGTCAGACCAATAGTGGTCGTTTTGTTTGTTAATTTCACCATTCACATACAATTATGTACCTATATAAATAGCCAAATTTAGCTGTATCCATATAAATGACCCACCGTGTACTGTGGCCTCCTCCTCCCCAATAGCCACCCTATTCCTCTCCAGATTTATTTTCTTTAACAGTTAGTGTGCAAAATCTGCACAGTGAATGTGAAAACACAAATACGCGCAACTGCGACCACCATACCAATTCACATGCACAACTCTTCTTCACCATGAAAAACACTTGTCGACCGCCATCTGTAAGAAAACAGAAGAGTGACAACACAAAAAAGAGGTACCAATGTACATGCATTACCACATACCATAACAGATATAAAATACTACCCATGAATTGCACACAAAGTGGCCTGTGAAAAAAGATTGTTTATATATGCATACATATCATACTGAAAAAGAGAAAAAAAAATAAGACAAAAAGAGTAAGAAAGTTGCAAGGAAAAAGAACAAATAGATGTTATAACAAATCCGATGCCAAACTCCTCTTCACCATGAAAAACACTTGTCGACCGCCATCTGTAAGAAAACAGAAGAGAGACAACACAAAAAAGAGGTACCAATTTACATGCATTACCACATACAATACCAGTTATAAAATATTACCCATGAAATGCACACAAAGTGACCTGTGAAAAAAAGATTGTTTATATATGCATACATATCATACTGAAAAAGAGAAAAAAAAGTAAGACAAAAAGAGTAAGAAAGTTGCAAGGAGAAAGAACAAATAGATGTTATAACAAATCCGATGCCAAACTCCTCTTCAGCATGAAAAATACTTGTCGACCGCCATCTGAAAGAAAACAGAAGAGAGACAATACAAAAAAACCCCATATACCAACTTACATGCATTAACACATACAATAACAGATATAAAATACTACACATGAAATGCACACAGTGACCTGTAAAAAAAAAAAGTTCATATATGCATACTTATTATACTGGAAAAGAGAATAAAAAACAAACAAAAAGTGCAAGAAAGTTGCAAGGAGACAGAGCAAACACATGGTATGTGATAACAAATCCCATGCCCAACTCTTCATCAACATAAAAAATATTTCTCGAGCTCCATCTGGAAGACAAAAGAGAGACAACACAGAAAAAGAGAAAACAACATACATGCATTTACACATACAATGTAAGATATAAAATATTACACATTGCAAAACTAAAAGATACTACAGGGTGGGCCATTTATATGGATACACCTGATCTATGTATACACCCCAGATACAACATCATACCACCACTTTTTTTGTTCCAACAGTCTTGGAGGGATCTATCCAATGTGGGTTAGTGTCAGACCAATAGTGGTGATTTTGTTTGTTAATTTCACCATTCACATACAATTATGTACCCATATAAATAGCCAAATTAAGGTGTATCCATATAAATGGCCCACCCTGTACTGTGGCCTCCTCCTCCCCAATAGCCACCCTATTCCTCTCCAGATTTATTTTCTTTAACAGTTAGTCTGCAAAATCTGCACAGTGAATGTGAAGACACAAATACGCGCAACTGCGACTGCCATACCAATTCACATGCACAACTCTTCTTCACCATGAAAAACACTTGTTGACCGCCATCTGTAAGAAAACAGAAGAGTGATAACACAAAAAAAGAGGTACCAATTTACATGCATTACCACATACCATAACAGATATAAAATACTACCCATTAAATGCACACAAAGTGACCTGTGAAAAAAGATTGTTTATATATGCATACATATCATACTGAAAAAGAGAAAAAAAGTAAGACAAAAAGAGTAAGAAAGTTGCAAGGAGAAAGAACAAATAGATGTTATAACAAATCCGATGCCAAACTCCTCTTCAACATGAAAAATACTTGTCGACCGTCATCTGAAAGAAAACAGAAGAGAGACAATACAAAAAAAAATAACATATACCAACTTACATGCATTAACACATACAATAACAGAAATAAAATACTACACATGAAATGCACACAGTGACCTGTAAAAAAAAAAAAATTCATATATGCATACTTATTATACTGGAAAAGAGAATAAAAAACAAACAAAAAGTGCAAGAAAGTTGCAAGGAGACAGAGCAAACACATGGTATGTGATAACAAATCCCATGTCCAACTCTTCATCAACATAAAAAATATTTCTCGAGCTCCATCTGGAAGACAAAAGAGAGACAACACAGAAAATTACATATTGCAAAAGTAAAGGATACTACAGGGTGGGCCATTAATATAGATACACCTGATCTATGTATACACCCCATATACAACATCCTACCACCAATTTTTTTGTTCCAACAGTCTTGGAGGGATCTATCCAATGTGGGTTAGTGTCAGACCAATAGTGGTCGTTTTGTTTGTTAATTTCACCATTCACATACAATTATGTACCTATATAAATAGCCAAATTTAGCTGTATCCATATAAATGACCCACCCTGTACTGTGGCCTCCTCCTCCCCAATAGCCACCCTATTCCTCTCCAGATTTATTTTCTTTAACAGTTAGTGTGCAAAATCTGCACAGTGAATGTGAAAACACAAATACGCGCAACTGCGACCACCATACCAATTCACATGCACAACTCTTCTTCACCATGAAAAACACTTGTCGACCGCCATCTGTAAGAAAACAGAAGAGTGACAACACAAAAAAGAGGTACCAATGTACATGCATTACCACATACCATAACAGATATAAAATACTACCCATGAATTGCACACAAAGTGACCTGTGAAAAAAGATTGTTTATATATGCATACATATCATACTGAAAAAGAGAAAAAAAAATAAGACAAAAAGAGTAAGAAAGTTGCAAGGAAAAAGAACAAATAGATGTTATAACAAATCCGATGCCAAACTCCTCTTCAACATGAAAAATACTTGTCGACCGCCATCTGAAAGAAAACAGAAGAGAGACAATACAAAAAAAACCCATATACCAACTTACATGCATTAACACATACAATAACAGAAATAAAATACTACACATGAAATGCACACAGTGACCTGTAAAAAAAAAAAGTTCATATATGCATACTTATTATACTGGAAAAGAGAATAAAAAACAAACAAAAAGTGCAAGAAAGTTGCAAGGAGACAGAGCAAACACATGGTATGTGATAACAAATTCCATGTCCAACTCTTCATCAACATAAAAAATATTTCTCGAGCTCCATCTGGAAGACAAAAGAGAGACAACACAGAAAATTACATATTGCAAAAGTAAAGGATACTACAGGGTGGGCCATTAATATAGATACACCTGATCTATGTATACACCCCATATACAACATCATACCACCAATTTTTTTGTTCCAACAGTCTTGGAGGGATCTATCCAATGTGGGTTAGTGTCAGACCAATAGTGGTCGTTTTGTTTGTTAATTTCACCATTCACATACAATTATGTACCTATATAAATAGCCAAATTTAGCTGTATCCATATAAATGGCCCACCCTGTACTGTGGCCTCCTCCTCCCCAATAGCCACCCTATTCCTCTCCAGATTTATTTTCTTTAACAGTTAGTGTGCAAAATCTGCTCAGTGAATGTGAAAACACAAATACGCGCAACGGCGACCACCATACCAATTCACATGCACAACTCTTCTTCACCATGAAAAACACTTGTCGACCGCCATCTGTAAGAAAACAGAAGAGTGACAACACAAAAAAGAGGTACCAATGTACATGCATTACCACATACCATAACAGATATAAAATACTACCCATGAATTGCACACAAAGTGACCTGTGAAAAAAGATTGTTTATATATGCATACATATCATACTGAAAAAGAGAAAAAAAAATAAGACAAAAAGAGTAAGAAAGTTGCAAGGAAAAAGAACAAATAGATGTTATAACAAATCCGATGCCAAACTCCTCTTCACCATGAAAAACACTTGTCGAACACTTGTCTGTAAGAAAACAGAAGAGAGACAACACAAAAAAGAGGTACCAATTTACATGCATTACCACATACAATAACAGTTATAAAATATTACCCATGAAATGCACACAAAGTGACCTGTGAAAAAAGATTGTTTATATATGCATACATATCATACTGAAAAAGAGAAAAAAAAGTAAGACAAAAAGAGTAAGAAAGTTGCAAGGAGAAAGAACAAATAGATGTTATAACAAATCCGATGCCAAACTCCTCTTCAGCATGAAAAATACTTGTCGACCGCCATCTGAAAGAAAACAGAAGAGAGACAATACAAAAAAACCCCATATACCAACTTACATGCATTAACACATACAATAACATATATAAAATACTACACATGAAATGCACACAGTGACCTGTAAAAAAAAAAAAGTTCATATATGCATACTTATTATACTGGAAAAGAGAATAAAAAAAACAAACAAAAAGTGCAAGAAAAATGCAAGAAGACAGAGCAAACACATGGTATGTGATAACAAATCCCATGCCCAACTCTTCATCAACATAAAAAATATTTCTCGAGCTCCATCTGGAAGACAAAAGAGAGACAACACAGAAAATGAGAAAACAACATACATGCATTTACACATACAATGTAAGATATAAATTATTACACATTGCATAACTAAAGGATACTACAGGGTGGGCCATTTATATAGATACACCTGATCTATGTATACACCCCATATACAACATCATACCACCAATTTTTTTGTTCCAACAGTCTTGGAGGGATCTATCCAATGTGGGTTAGTGTCAGACCAATAGTGGTGGTTTTGTTTGTTAATTTCACCATTCACATACAATTATGTACCTATATAAATAGCCAAATTTATCTGTATCCATATAAATGGCCCACCCTGTACTGTGGCCTCCTCCTCCCCAATAGCCACCCTATTCCTCTCCAGATTTATTTTCTTTAACAGTTAGTGTGCAAAATCTGCACAGTGAATGTGAAAACACAAATACGCGCAACTGCGACCACCATACCAATTCACATGCACAACTCTTCTTCACCATGAAAAACACTTGTCGACCGCCATCTGTAAGAAAACAGAAGAGTGACTACACAAAAAAAGAGGTACCAATTTACATGCATTACCACATACCATAACAGATATAAAATACTACCCATGAAATGCACACAAAGTGACCTGTGAAAAAAGATTGTTTATATATGCATACATATCATACTGAAAAAGAGAAAAAAAAGTAAGACAAAAAGAGTAAGAAAATTGCAAGGAAAAAGAACAAATAGATGTTATAACAAATCCGATGCCAAACTCCTCTTCACCATGAAAAACACTTGTCGACCGCCATCTGTAAGAAAACAGAAGAGAGACAACACAAAAAAGAGGTACCAATTTACATGCATTACCACATACAATAACAGTTATAAAATACTACCCATGAAATGCACACAAAGTGACCTGTGAAAAAAGATTGTTTATATATGCATACATATCATACTGAAAAAGAGAAAAAAAAAGTAAGACAAAAGGAGTAAGAAAGTTGCAAGGAGAAAGAACAAATAGATGTTATAACAAATCCGATGCCAAACTCCTCTTCAGCATGAAAAATACTTGTCGACCGCCATCTGAAAGAAAACAGAAGAGAAACAATACAAAAAAAATAACATATACCAACTTACATGCATTAACACATACAATAACAGATATAAAATACTACACATGAAATGCACACAGTGACCTGTAAAAAAAAAAAAGTTCATATATGCATACTTATTATACTGGAAAAGAGAATAAAAAACAAACAAAAATTGCAAGAAAGTTGCAAGGAGACAGAGCAAACACATGGTATGTGATAACAAATCCCATGCCCAACTCTTCATCAAAATAAAAAATATTTCTCGAGCTCCATCTGGAAGACAAAAGAGAGACAACACAGAAAAAGAGAAAACAACATACATGCATTTACACATACAATGTAAGATATAAAATATTACACATTGCAAAACTAAAGGATACTACAGGGTGAGCCATTTATATGGATACACCTGATCTATGTATACACCCCAGATACAACATCATACCACCAATTTTTTTGTTCCAACAGTCTTGGAGGGATCTATCCAATGTGGGTTAGTGTCAGACCAATAGTGGTGATTTTGTTTGTTAATTTCACCATTCACATACAATTATGTACCCATATAAATAGCCAAATTAAGGTGTATCCATATAAATGGCCCACCCTGTACTGTGGCCTCCTCCTCCCCAATAGCCACCCTATTCCTCTCCAGATTTATTTTCTTTAACAGTTAGTGTGCAAAATCTGCACAGTGAATGTGAAGACACAAATACGCGCAACTGCGACTGCCATACCAATTCACATGCACAACTCTTCTTCACCATGAAAAACACTTGTCGACCGCCATCTGTAAGAAAACAGAAGAGAGACAACACAAAAAAGAGGTACCAATTTACATGCATTACCACATACAATAACAGTTATAAAATACTACCCATGAAATGCACACAAAGTGACCTGTGAAAAAAGATTGTTTATATATGCATACATATCATACTGAAAAAGAGAAAAAAAAAGTAAGACAAAAAGAGTAAGAAAGTTGCAAGGAGAAAGAACAAATAGATGTTATAACAAATCCGATGCCAAACTCCTCTTCAGCATGAAAAATAATTGTCGACCGCCATCTGAAAGAAAACAGAAGAGAGACAATACAAAAAAAAACATATACCAACTTACATGCATTAACACATACAATAACCGATATAAAATACTACACATGAAATGCACACAGTGACCTGTAAAAAAAAAAAGTTCATATATGCATTCTTATTGTACTGGAAAAGAGAATAAAAAACAAACAAAAAGTGCAAGAAAGTTGCAAGGAGACAGAGCAAACACATGGTATGTGATAACAAATCCCATGTCCAACCCTTCATCAACATAAAAAATATTTCTCGAGCTCCATCTGGAAGACAAAGGAGAGACAACACAGAAAAAGAGAAAACAACATACATGCATTTACACATACAATGTAAGATATAAAATATTACACATTGCAAAACTAAAGGATACTACAGGGTGGGCCATTTATATGGATACACCTGATCTATGTATACACCCCATATACAACATCATACCACCAATTTTTTTGTTCCAACAGTCTTGGAGGGATCTATCCAATGTGGGTTAGTGTCAGACCAATAGTGGTGGTTTTGTTTGTTAATTTCACCATTCACATACAATTATGTACCTATATAAATAGCCAAATTTAGCTGTATCCATATAAATGGCCCACCCTGTACTGTGGCCTCCTCCTCCCCAATAGCCACCCTATTCCTCTCCAGATTTATTTTCTTTAACAGTTAGTGTGCAAAATCTGCACAGTGAATGTGAAGACACAAATACGCGCAACTGCGACTGCCATACCAATTCACATGCACAACTCTTCTTACCCATGAAAAACACTTGTTGACCGCCATCTGTAAGAAAACAGAAGAGTGATAACACAAAAAAAGAGGTACCAATTTACATGCATTACCACATACCATAGCAGATATAAAATACTACCCATGAAATGCACACAAAGTGACCTGTGAAAAAAGATTGTTTATATATGCATACATATCATACTGAAAAAGAGAAAAAAAGTAAGACAAAAAGAGTAAGAAAGTTGCAAGGAGAAAGAACAAATAGATGTTATAACAAATCCGATGCCAAACTCCTCTTCAACATGAAAAATACTTGTCGACCGCCATCTGAAAGAAAACAGAAGAGAGACAATACAAAAAAAAAACCATATACCAACTTACATGCATTAACACATACAATAACATATATAAAATACTACACATGAAATGCACACAGTGACCTGTAAAAAAAAAAAAGTTCATATATGCATACTTATTATACTGGAAAAGAGAATAAAAAACAAACAAAAAGTGCAAGAAAGTTGCAAGGAGACAGAGCAAACACATGGTATGTGATAACAAATCCCATGTCCAACTCTTCATCAACATAAAAAATATTTCTCGAGCTCCATCTGGAAGACAAAAGAGAGACAACACAAAAAATGAGAAAACAACATACATGCATTTACACATACAATGTAAGATATAAAATATTACACATTGCAAAACTAAAGTATACTACAGGGTGGGCCATTTATATAGATACACCTGATCTATGTATACACCCCATATACAACATCATACCACCAATTTTTTTGTTCCAACAGTCTTGGAGGGATCTATCCAATGTGGGTTAGTGTCAGAACAATAGTGGCGGTTTTCTTTGTTAATTTCACCATTCACATACAATTATGTACCTATATAAATAGCCAAATTTAGCTGTATCCATATAAATGGCCCACCCTGTACTGTGGCCTCCTCCTCCCCAATAGCCACCCTATTCCTCTCCAGATTTATTTTCTTTAACAGTTAGTGTGCAAAATCTGCACAGTGAATGTGAAAACACAAATACGCGCAACTGCGACCACCATACCAATTCACATGCACAACTCTTCTTCACCATGAAAAACACTTGTCGACCGCCATCTGTAAGAAAACAGAAGAGTGACAACACAAAAAAAGAGGTACCAATTTACATGCATTACCACATACCATAACAGATATAAAATACTACCCATGAAATGCACACAAAGTGACCTGTGAAAAAAGATTGTTTATATATGCATACATATCATACTGAAAAAGAGAAAAAAAAAGTAAGACAAAAAGAGTAAGAAAGTTGCAAGGAGAAAGAACAAATAGATGTTATAACAAATCCGATGCCAAACTCCTCTTCAGCATGAAAAATACTTGTCGACCGCCATCTGAAAGAAAACAGAAGAGAGACAATACAAAAAAAAACCATATACCAACTTACATGCATTAACACATACAATAACATATATAAAATACTACACATGAAATGCACACAGTGACCTGTAAAAAAAAAAAAGTTCATATATGCATACTTATTATACTGGAAAAGAGAATAAAAAAAACAAACAAAAAGTGCAAGAAAAATGCAAGAAGACAGAGCAAACACATGGTATGTGATAACAAATCCCATGCCCAACTCTTCATCAACATAAAAAATATTTCTCGAGCTCAATCTGGAAGACAAAATAGAGACAACACAGAGAAAGAGAAAACAACATACATGCATTTACACATACAATGGAAGATATAAAATATTACACATTGCAAAACTAAAGGATATTACAGGGTGGGCAATTTATATGGATACACCTGATCTATGTATACACCCCATATACAACATCATACCACCAATTTTTTTGTTCCAACAGTCTTGGAGGGATCTATCCAATGTGGGTTAGTGTCAGACCAATAGTGGTGGTTTTGTTTGTTAATTTCACCATTCACATACAATTATGTACCCATATAAATAGCCAAATTTAGCTGTATCCATATAAATGGCCCACCCTGTACTGTGGCCTCCTCCTCCCCAATAGCCACCCTATTCCTCTCCAGATTTATTTTCTTTAACAGTTAGTGTGCAAAATCTGCACAGTGAATGTGAAGACACAAATACGCGCAACTGCGACCGCCATACCAATTCACATGCACAACTCTTCTTCACCATGAAAAACACTTGTCGACCGCCATCTGTAAGAAAACAGAAGAGAGACAACACAAAAAAGAGGTACCAATTTACATGCATTACCACATACAATAACAGTTATAAAATACTACCCATGAAATGCACACAAAGTGACCTGTGAAAAAAGATTGTTTATATATGCATACATATCATACTGAAAAAGAGAAAAAAAAAGTCAGACAAAAAGAGTAAGAAAGTTGCAAGGAGAAAGAACAAATAGATGTTATAACAAATCCGATGCCAAACTCCCCTTTAACATGCAAAATACTTGTCGACCGCCATCTGAAAGAAAACAGAAGAGAGACAATACAAAAAAAGAGGTACAAACTTACATGCATTAACACATACAATAACAGTTATAAAATACTACACATGAAATGCACACAAAGTGACCTGTGAAAAAAGATTGTTTATATATGCATACATCATATTGAAAAGGAGAAAAAATGTTAGACAAAAAGAGTAAGAAAGTTGCAAGGAGAAAGAACAAATAGATATTATAACAAATTCGATGCCAAACTCCTCTTCAACATGAAAAATACTTGTCGACCGCCCTCTGAAAGAAAACAGAAGAGAGACAATACAAAAAAAAACCATATACCAACTTACATGCATTAACACATACAATAACAGATATAAAATACTACACATGAAATGCACACAGTGACCTGTAAAAAAAAAAAAGTTCATATATGCATACTTATTATACTGGAAAAGAGAATAAAAAACAAACAAAAAGTGCAAGAAAGTTGCAAGGTGACAGAGCAAACACATGGTATGTGATAACATATCCCATGTCCAACTCTTCATCAACATAAAAAATATTTCTCGAGCTCCATCTGGAAGACAAAAGAGAGACAACACAGAAAATGAGAAAACAACATACATGCATTTACACATACAATGTAAGATATAAAATATTACACATTGCAAAACTAAAGGATACTACAGGGTGGGCCATTTATATAGATACACCTGATCTATGTATACACCCCATATACAACATCATACCACCAATTTTTTTGTTCCAACAGTCTTGGAGGGATCTATCCAATGTGGGTTAGTGTCAGACCAATAGTGGTGGTTTTGTTTGTTAATTTCACCATTCACATACAATTATGTACCTATATAAATAGCCAAATTTAGCTGTATCTATATAAATGGCCCACCCTGTACTGTGGCCTCCTCCTCCCCAATAGCCACCCTATTCCTCTCCAGATTTATTTTCTTTAACAGTTAGTGTGCAAAATCTGCACAGTGAATGTGAAAACACATATACGCGCAACTGCGACCACCATACCAATTCACATGCACAACTCTTCTTCACCATGAAAAACACTTGTCGACCGCCATCTGAAAGAAAACAGAAGAGAGACAATACAAAAAAAAACCATATACCAACTTACATGCATTAACACATACAATAACAGATATAAAATACTACACATGAAATGCACACAGTGACCTGTGAAAAAAAAAAGTTCATATATGCATACTTATTATACTGGAAAAGAGAATAAAAAACAAACAAAAAGTGCAAGAAAGTTGCAAGGAGACAGAGCAAACACATGGTATGTGATAACAAATCCCATGTCCAACTCTTCATCAACATAAAAAATATTTCTCGAGCTCCATCTGGAAGACAAAAGAGAGACAACACAAAAAATGAGAAAACAACATACATGCATTTACACATACAATGTAAGATATAAAATATTACACATTGCAAAACTAAAGGATACTACAGGGTGGGCCATTTATATAGATACACCTGATCTATGTATACACCCCATATACAACATCA
Organism: Hyperolius riggenbachi; assembly: GCF_040937935.1. Lineage (NCBI taxonomy): Eukaryota > Metazoa > Chordata > Amphibia > Anura > Hyperoliidae > Hyperolius > Hyperolius riggenbachi. Next base: position 8,108 of record NW_027152452.1, on the reverse strand, counting down.
TACCACCAATTTTTTTGTTCCAACAGTCTTGGAGGGATCTATCCAATGTGGGTTAGTGTCAGAACAATAGTGGCGGTTTTGTTTGTTAATTTCACCATTCACATACAATTATGTACCTATATAAATAGCCAAATTTAGCTGTATCTATATAAATGGCCCACCCTGTACTGTGGCCTCCTCCTCCCCAATAGCCACCCTATTCCTCTCCAGATTTATTTTCTTTAACAGTTAGTGTGCAAAATCTGCACAGTGAATGTGAAAACACAAATACGCGCAACTGCGACCACCATACCAATTCACATGCACAACTCTTCTTCACCATGAAAAACACTTGTCGACCGCCATCTGTAAGAAAACAGAAGAGTGACAACACAAAAAAAGAGGTACCAATTTACATGCATTACCACATACCATAACAGATATAAAATACTACCCATGAAATGCACACAAAGTGACCTGTGAAAAAAGATTGTTTATATATGCATACATATCATACTGAAAAAGAGAAAAAAGAAGTAAGACAAAAAGAGTAAGAAAGTTGCAAGGAGAAAGAACAAATAGATGTTATAACAAATCCGATGCCAAACTCCTCTTCAGCATGAAAAATACTTGTCGACCGCCATCTGAAAGAAAACAGAAGAGAGACAATACAAAAAAAACCCATATACCAACTTACATGCATTAACACATACAATAACATATATAAAATACTACACATGAAATGCACACAGTGACCTGTAAAAAAAAAAAGTTCATATATGCATACTTATTATACTGGAAAAGAGAATAAAAAAACAAACAAAAAGTGCAAGAAAAATGCAAGAAGACAGAGCAAACACATGGTATGTGATAACAAATCCCATGCCCAACTCTTCATCAACATAAAAAATATTTCTCGAGCTCAATCTGGAAGACAAAATAGAGACAACACAGAGAAAGAGAAAACAACATACATGCATTTACACATACAATGGAAGATATAAAATATTACACATTGCAAAACTAAAGGATATTACAGGGTGGGCAATTTATATGGATACACCTGATCTATGTATACACCCCATATACAACATCATACCACCAATTTTTTTGTTCCAACAGTCTTGGAGGGATCTATCCAATGTGGGTTAGTGTCAGACCAATAGTGGTGGTTTTGTTTGTTAATTTCACCATTCACATACAATTATGTACCCATATAAATAGCCAAATTTAGCTGTATCCATATAAATGGCCCACCCTGTACTGTGGCCTCCTCCTCCCCAATAGCCACCCTATTCCTCTCCAGATTTATTTTCTTTAACAGTTAGTGTGCAAAATCTGCACAGTGAATGTGAAGACACAAATACGCGCAACTGCGACCGCCATACCAATTCACATGCACAACTCTTCTTCACCATGAAAAACACTTGTCGACCGCCATCTGTAAGAAAACAGAAGAGAGACAACACAAAAAAGAGGTACCAATTTACATGCATTACCACGTACAATAACAGTTATAAAATACTACCCATGAAATGCACACAAAGTGACCTGTGAAAAAAGATTGTTTATATATGCATACATATCATACTGAAAAAGAGAAAAAAAAAAGTCAGACAAAAAGAGTAAGAAAGTTGCAAGGAGAAAGAACAAATAGATGTTATAACAAATCCGATGCCAAACTCCCCTTTAACATGCAAAATACTTGTCGACCGCCATCTGAAAGAAAACAGAAGAGAGACAACACAAAAAAGAGGTACCAATTTACATGCATTACCACATACAATAACAGTTATAAAATACTACCCATGAAATGCACACAAAGTGACCTGTGAAAAAAGATTGTTTATATATGCATACATATCATACTGAAAAAGAGAAAAAAAAAGTAAGACAAAAGGAGTAAGAAAGTTGCAAGGAGAAAGAACAAATAGATGTTATAACAAATCCGATGCCAAACTCCTCTTCAGCATGAAAAATACTTGTCGACCGCCATCTGAAAGAAAACAGAAGAGAGACAATACAAAAAAATAACATATACCAACTTACATGCATTAACACATACAATAACAGATATAAAATACTACACATGAAATGCACACAGTGACCTGTAAAAAAAAAAAGTTCATATATGCATACTTATTATACTGGAAAAGAGAATAAAAAACAAACAAAAAGTGCAAGAAAGTTGCAAGGAGACAGAGCAAACACATGGTATGTGATAACAAATCCCATGCCCAACTCTTCATCAACATAAAAAATATTTCTCGAGCTCCATCTGGAAGACAAAAGAGAGACAACACAGAAAAAGAGAAAACAACATACATGCATTTACACATACAATGTAAGATATAAAATATTACACATTGCAAAACTAAAGGATACTACAGGGTGGGCCATTTATATGGATACACCTGATCTATGTATACACCCCAGATACAACATCATACCACCAATTTTTTTGTTCCAACAGTCTTGGAGGGATCTATCCAATGTGGGTTAGTGTCAGACCAATAGTGGTGGTTTTGTTTGTTAATTTCACCATTCACATACAATTATGTACCTATATAAATAGCCAAATTTAGCTGTATCCATATAAATGGCCCACCCTGTACTGTGGCCTCCTCCTCCCCAATAGCCACCCTATTCCTCTCCAGATTTATTTTCTTTAACAGTTAGTGTGGAAAATCTGCACAGTGAATGTGAAAACACAAATACGCGCAACTGCGGCCACCATACCAATTCACATGCACAACTCTTCTTCACCATGAAAAACACTTGTCGACCGCCATCTGTAAGAAAACAGAAGAGAGACAACACAAAAAAGAGGTACCAATTTACATGCATTACCACATACCATAACAGATATAAAATACTACCCATGAAATGCACACAAAGTGACCTGTGAAAAAAGATTGTTTATATATGCATACATATCATACTGAAAAAGAGAAAAAAAAGTAAGACAAAAAGAGTAAGAAAGTTGCAAGGAAAAAGAACAAATAGATGTTATAACAAATCCGATGCCAAACTCCTCTTTACCATGAAAAACACTTGTCGACTGCCATCTGTAAGAAAACAGAAGAGAGACAACACAAAAAAGAGGTACCAATTTACATGCATTACCACATACAATAACAGTTATAAAATACTACCCATGAAATGCACACAAAGTGACCTGTGAAAAAAGATTGTTTATATATGCATACATATCATACTGAAAAAGAGAAAAAAAAAGTAAGACAAAAAGAGTAAGAAAGTTGCAAGGAGAAAGAACAAATAGATGTTATAACAAATCCGATGCCAAACTCCTCTTCAGCATGAAAAATACTTGTCGACCGCCATCTGAAAGAAAACAGAAGAGAGACAATACAAAAAAAAAACATATACCAACTTACATGCATTAACACATACAATAACAGATATAAAATACTACACATGAAATGCACACAGTGACCTGTAAAAAAAAAAAGTTCATATATGCATACTTATTATACTGGAAAAGAGAATAAAAAACAAACAAAAAGTGCAAGAAAGTTGCAAGGAGACAGAGCAAACACATGGTATGTGATAACAAATCCCATGTCCAACTCTTCATCAACATAAAAAATATTTCTCGAGCTCCATCTGGAAGACAAAAGAGAGACAACACAGAAAAAGAGAAAACAACATACATGCATTTACACATACAATGTAAGATATAAAATATTACACATTGCAAAACTAAAGGATACTACAGGGTGGGCCATTTATATGGATACACCTGATCTATGTATACACCCCATATACAACATCATACCACCAATTTTTTTGTTCCAACAGTCTTGGAGGGATCTATCCAATGTGGGTTAGTGTCAGACCAATAGTGGTGGTTTTGTTTGTTAATTTCACCATTCACATACAATTATGTACCTATATAAATAGCCAAATTTAGCTGTATCCATATAAATGGCCCACCCTGTACTGTGGCCTCCTCCTCCCCAATAGCCACCCTATTCCTCTCCAGATTTATTTTCTTTAACAGTTAGTGTGCAAAATCTGCACAGTGAATGTGAAAACACAAATACGCGCAACTGCGACCACCATACCAATTCACATGCACAACTCTTCTTCACCATGAAAAACACTTGTCGACCGCCATCTGTAAGAAAACAGAAGAGAGACAACACAAAAAAGAGGTACCAATTTACATGCATTACCACATACAATAACAGTTATAAAATACTACCCATGAAATGCACACAAAGTGACCTGTGAAAAAAGATTGTTTATATATGCATACATATCATACTGAAAAAGAGAAAAAAAAGTAAGACAAAAAGAGTAAGAAAGTTGCAAGGAGAAAGAACAAATAGATGTTATAACAAATCCGATGCCAAACTCCTCTTCAGCATGAAAAATACTTGTCGACCGCCATCTGAAAGAAAACAGAAGAGAGAGAATACAAAAAAATAACATATACCAACTTACATGCATTAACACATACAATAACAGATATAAAATACTACACATGAAATGCACACAGTGACCTGTAAAAAAAAAAAAGTTCATATATGCATACTTATTATACTGGAAAAGAGAATAAAAAACAAACAAAAAGTGCAAGAAAGTTGCAAGGAGACAGAGCAAACACATGGTATGTGATAACAAATCCCATGCCCAACTCTTCATCAACATAAAAAATATTTCTCGAGCTCCATCTGGAAGACAAAAGAGAGACAACACAGAAAAAGAGAAAACAACATACATGCATTTACACATACAATGTAAGATATAAAATATTACACATTGCAAAACTAAAGGATACTACAGGGTGGGCCATTTATATGGATACACCTTATCTATGTGTACACCCCAGATACAACATCATGCCACCAATTTTTTTGTTCCAACAGTCTTGGAGGGATCTATCCAATGTGGGTTAGTGTCAGACCAATAGTGGTGGTATTGTTTGTTAATTTCACCATTCACATACAATTATGTACCCATATAAATAGCCAAATTAAGGTGTATCCATATAAATGGCCCACCCTGTACTGTGGCCTCCTCCTCCCCAATAGCCACCCTATTCCTCTCCAGATTTATTTTCTTTAACAGTTAGTCTGCAAAATCTGCACAGTGAATGTGAAGACACAAATACGCGCAACTGCGACTGCCATACCAATTCACATGCACAACTCTTCTTCACCATGAAAAACACTTGTTGACCGCCATCTGTAAGAAAACAGAAGAGTGATAACACAAAAAAAGAGGTACCAATTTACATGCATTACCACATACCATAACAGATATAAAATACTACCCATGAAATGCACACAAAGTGACCTGTGAAAAAAGATTGTTTATATATGCATACATATCATACTGAAAAAGAGAAAAAAAGTAAGACAAAAGAGTAAGAAAGTTGCAAGGAGAAAGAACAAATAGATGTTATAACAAATCCGATGCCAAACTCCTCTTCAACATGAAAAATACTTGTCGACCGCCATCTGAAAGAAAACAGAAGAGAGACAATACAAAAAAAAACCCATATACCAACTTACATGCATTAACACATACAATAACAGATATAAAATACTACACATGAAATGCACACAGTGACCTGTAAAAAAAAAAGTTCATATATGCATACTTATTATACTGGAAAAGAGAATAAAAAACAAACAAAAAGTGCAAGAAAGTTGCAAGGAGACAGAGCAAACACATGGTATGTGATAACAAATCCCATGCCCAACTCTTCATCAACATAAAAAATATTTCTCGAGCTCCATCTGGAAGACAAAAGAGAGACAACACAGAAAATGAGAAAACAACATACATGCATTTACACATACAATGTAAGATATAAAATATTACATATTGCAAAACTAAAGGATACTACAGGGTGGGCCATTTATATAGATACACCTGATCTATGTATACACCCCATATACAACATCCTACCACCAATTTTTTTGTTACAACAGTCTTGGAGGGATCTATCCAATGTGGGTTAGTGTCAGACCAATAGTGGTCATTTTGTTTGTTAATTTCACCATTCACATACAATTATGTACCTATATAAATAGCCAAATTTAGCTGTATCCATATAAATGGCCCACCCTGTACTGTGGCCTCTTCCTCCCCAATAGCCACCCTATTCCTCTCCAGATTTATTTTCTTTAACAGTTAGTGTGCAAAATCTGCACAGTGAATGTGAAAACACAAATACGCGCAACTGCGACCACCATACCAATTCACATGCACAACTCTTCTTCACCATGAAAAACACTTGTCGACCGCCATCTGTAAGAAAACAGAAGAGTGACAACACAAAAAAAGAGGTACCAATGTACATGCATTACCACATACCATAACAGATATAAAATACTACCCATGAATTGCACACAAAGTGACCTGTGAAAAAAGATTGTTTATATATGCATACATATCATACTGAAAAAGAGAAAAAAAAGTAAGACAAAAAGAGTAAGAAAGTTGCAAGGAAAAAGAACAAATAGATGTTATAACAAATCCGATGCCAAACTCCTCTTCACCATGAAAAACACTTGTCGACCGCCATCTGTAAGAAAACAGAAGAGAGACAACACAAAAAAGAGGTACCAATTTACATGCATTACCACATACAATAACAGTTATAAAATATTACCCATGAAATGCACACAAAGTGACCTGTGAAAAAAGATTGTTTATATATGCATACATATCATACTGAAAAAGAGAAAAAAAAAGTAAGACAAAAAGAGTAAGAAAGTTGCAAGGAGAAAGAACAAATAGATGTTATAACAAATCCGATGCCAAACTCCTCTTCAGCATGAAAAATACTTGTCAACCGCCATCTGAAAGAAAACAGAAGAGAGACAATACAAAAAAAAACATATACCAACTTACATGCATTAACACATACAATAACAGATATAAAATACTACACATGAAATGCACACAGTGACCTGTAAAAAAAAAAAAGTTCATATATGCATACTTATTATACTGGAAAAGAGAATAAAAAACAAACAAAAAGTGCAAGAAAGTTGCAAGGAGACAGAGCAAACACATGGTATGTGATAACAAATCCCATGTCCAACTCTTCATCAACGTAAAAAATATTTCTCGAGCTCCATCTGGAAGACAAAAGAGAGACAACACAGAAAAAGAGAGAACAACATACATGCATTTACACATACAATGTAAGATATAAAATATTACACATTGCAAAACTAAAGGATACTACAGGGTGGGCCATTTATATGGATACACCTGATCTATGTATACACCCCATATACAACATCATACCACCAATTTTTTTGTTCCAACAGTCTTGGAGGGATCTATCCAATGTGGGTTAGTGTCAGACCAATAGTGGTGGTTTTGTTTGTTAATTTCACCATTCACATACAATTATGTACCCATATAAATAGCCAAATTAAGGTGTATCCATATAAATGGCCCACCCTGTACTGTGGCCTCCTCCTCCCCAATAGCCACCCTATTCCTCTCCAGATTTATTTTCTTTAACAGTTAGTGTGCAAAATCTGCACAGTGAATGTGAAAACACAAATACGCGCAACTGCGACCACCATACCAATTCACATGCACAACTCTTCTTCACCATGAAAAACACTTGTCGACCGCCATCTGTAAGAAAACAGAAGAGAGACAACACAAAAAAGAGGTACCAATTTACATGCATTACCACATACAATAACAGTTATAAAATACTACCCATGAAATGCACACAAAGTGACCTGTGAAAAAAGATTGTTTATATATGCATACATATCATACTGAAAAAGAGAAAAAAAAGTAAGACAAAAAGAGTAAGAAAGTTGCAAGGAGAAAGAACAAATAGATGTTATAACAAATCCGATGCCAAACTCCTCTTCAGCATGAAAAATACTTGTCGACCGCCATCTGAAAGAAAACAGAAGAGAGACAATACAAAAAAATAACATATACCAACTTACATGCATTAACACATACAATAACAGATATAAAATACTACACATGAAATGCACACAGTGACCTGTAAAAAAAAAAAAGTTCATATATGCATACTTATTATACTGGAAAAGAGAATAAAAAACAAACAAAAAGTGCAAGAAAGTTGCAAGGAGACAGAGCAAACACAT